>NC_056742.1:513609926-513707398 GCF_019279795.1 Protopterus annectens | reverse complement strand
ACTACACATAAATCACAAGGTATGTATAGGGCACTATGTATATCACAGAATAATTTTAAGTACCCACAAGATACACACAAGGTACTATGAACTTCATATAGTGATAATAAGCATAGACCAGTGACAAGAAGCATATATAGAACATGAGGGAGTAATACTGACCAAAGAGAGGGTACACAGAGGACACAGTGGACATCACAATGTAATACCAAACACATGCAATGTGCACACAGGATATTGTGCACACCACAGAGTAATATTAAGCAATAGCAAGGTACACACAGAAGACTATGAATATCACAGAGTATTGTTAAGCACATAAAATGTATGCACAGGACACTGTGAATATTACAGAGTAATACTAAGCCCATATAAGGTGCAAATAGGACACTATAGATATCACAGATAACACTAAGCACAGAGAAGATACAACCAGTGCACTATGAACATCACAGAGAACTGCAAAGCACAGACAAAGTACACGGGGCACTGTGAACATCAGAGAGTAATACTAAACAAGGACAAGATACTCACAGGGCACTGTGAACATCAGAGAGTAATATGAAGCACAGGCAAGCACACACAGGACAATGTGAATATTATATGGTATTTCTAAGCAAAGACTAGGTGCACACATGACACTGTGAACTTTGCAGAGTAATAATAAGCACAGACAGGATACGAACAGGGCACTGTGAATATCACAGACTTTGATGAATCACTGACAAGGATTATACAGAGCAGTGTAACCTTTACAGAGTAATTCTAAGCACAGTATTTCAAAAAAACAGTACAAGCAGCTGACCCCATGACAGCTTTCCTTATGATTTTATGTTATAGTCAGATATCTATATGCAACAGTCAGGTTAGCTCAATGCAAGAAGCTATTAAGTAACATCTATGCCATATATAATTAATGAGCTTTGATAGCATACAATGTTTTGGTATCACATCAGAGAATACCTGCTGAAGTTCTTGCATCTCAGCACATTAGTCAATATCTTGGCATAAGTCTAGAGTGCTCAGTACAAATACATAATAGTTATAATTGAATGTGAACATCTGGAATGTGCTCAATGCCCACCAACAAACTGTTAACACCCTATCTGGTCAATTTTTAAAATTTGATGGTGATACATTTTTAGATCATACCGTTGCTACATACAAACTGAGTGGTGCATCAGTGAGAAATGTTCAAATTGAGAAGAGGCTGCTGCATGTCTGAGCACCAAACTGTACTGATGAGGAGACCTTCCAGATGCTGTCAGTATATGTGAGACATGGACAGATGATGCAGGCATGCCAAAGGAGCTTCAATCAGATAAATGTTTGGAACAGGATTGCAAGGGAACTCCAGGGACACTCCTGAAACTATAGAACTAACATGCAGGTCCACCACTGATAAGATGATCTTCACTGTTGGCACTGGGATGACCTTCACAATAGAGTTGCAGAGGTTTAATGACAACCCTGAATGCCTACAGCAAGCGCCATAATACACACCTTAACACCTAGTAATTACTGTAATTATTTACTGAGCATTTGTGCTGATATAATGATGATGGATCCCTAATTATTTAATTTGTATATGTATTACTATTAGTAACTTACTTACAATAAAAACAACATGTACTAGTTAGCTATTATTCAGTCTAACAGCTTAGATTGCAAGGTACAAGGTTACCTACTGGTAGACCTGTGTTTGAAACCTGGTTGGGACACAAATGAAGAGAAGCAGCAGCAGTATTTGTGCAGAAGAAAGGCCCAGCAAACTACTTTTCTAATACACCATGAGAACCCTACGTGGCCTACCCATACAGTCACCATGAGTCGATTTTAGACTCAAGGGCATCTGCTTACTTAATTAATTATTGATGGCCCTCCAGCTGCAGATCCCAAATTTATCTGCTAGTAAGCAGGGCTCAAAATGCAAGCGTGCATGATTTTAGAAAATCAGCATTACTTATATTAATGACTAAATACATAACAGACACCTCATTAACAGTGCTATGCATTAACAGATGCTGGTTCACCCTGAAAGTGACTCTGTGTTCCATTAGCTCAACTGATTAAGTAACATAGCAGTATAAACAGAACTTGATTATCTGTGGGTTTAAAACCTACAAAAGCATTGCTATTCAGAATAGTTAGGGAATAATTTATTTGGATGAACTTCACATAATTATGTGCTGTATCATATGTGATGGTTACTAAAGAGAATATAATGCCATTGCAAAAAGCTCATCTCCTACCAGTTGCTGCGCATATGACACTAACCTTGATTAATTTTATAATACTGATGACATAAACCTTCTGATGATACACTGGGTGTGTCTCACATTGCACCCACCAGTCATTTTGCATTTTATTTGGCAAGAGTAGAAAGGTTCACCTGGTACCATATGCTATGCTGTTAATATGTAGTAATCTGTACATAACATTAGCTAGGAGTGTATGACATTGCTTGATCGCATTAATTATTTATTTTGACTTTTTCTCACACAGAGTAAATGTTACATTAACTGTCATCTAACTTTATAACACAAAATCATTGTTGTCAGATAATATTTCTTATTCTTTTTTTCATGAAGATACTGAGGAAGGAGCCAGGAACTGAGCCCTCTGTATGTATAGCATACACAGACTTGAACAGCAATGAAGGAAGAGAGGTATGTGTTACTTTTATCAGACTTATTTAACTCTGTATGATATATCTTTGTCTCCAGCTTGAAAAGTTTATGCAGATAGCATCCATGCATGCAAGTATGATGGTGACCTTCCCATAATGCATCAACAGGGTATATCTTCTACTTCTTAATTTAGTGCATATAACTTTTGCTCTGCACATAATTTCATATACCCTACATTTTTAAAAATATTTACAAATTTGTTAGTAGTTATAGTCAGGTTAGATGATATTTCCAGACACAATCTAAGTGATAGCCATTTTTGGTCAGTTTGTACAGTGCTTTAGCTGTAATCAGTTTGTACAGTGCTTTAGCGGTAAGTAAAGTTTTTTTTTTGTTTAAGGTATGTATGTTTGGTATTTGCTTGTTTTGTCTTAACAGCAAATGATGTTTTATTGTTATGTTTGATAGCAGTTTTCTACTAAATTCATGTTCTGCATAACTTACCTGTTCATGTAAAGAAGGCTATTTGCTGTTGTATGGTTAGTGATTTTAGTGAGATATAATGTTGTATATTGATTGAGTTCTTTTCTTCTTGAAGTGATATTTATAATTTTGTTAAATAAAGTATGTTGCATGTTTATTTGCACATTATTGTCTTACATACCATTGTTTGCTGTATTGTTTCAGTAGGGCTTTATGGCTAATGTCCACTATGAGCATATTTTTTTGGATGGCAGTTACCTCTGTCAGTATAATATTGGGTTCAGTGATACTTGTATGATTTGACATCACATTGTATGTTCATCCTTTACATACATTTAGTATAGCATAGCATGGCCATACTGTATTTTGTAATGTGTGAAGAGGTGACCCATACAATCCTTTCCCATTCTGATGTAAGTATTCTGTAATGTTATTTATTCCCATAGTGCAATGCTAAACTTATTTCCATAAACATACCAACAATATTCAATTTATGGTGATTTTCATAAAATCGCATATCCGACAGGTGGCTATCTCTACATGCATTACCATTTGCACATATTACTGTGAAATAAGTTTTTATTACTGTTGTAGTGGCACCTCAACATATGTGTGTGTGTGTGTGTGTGTGTGTGTGTGTGTGTGTGTGTGTGTGTGTGTGTGTGTGTGTGTGTGTGTGTGTGTGTTAGTCATTGCAGTCTAAGCCTCTCTACATATATAATTGTGTATGCAATCTGAGTAGAGTGGCTTAGCATGCAAATGTAACAACATATGGTCTATTCAAATATATATCATTCTGTAAACTGGTATGTAGTTTTGATAGGTAAACTAAGTCATTTATGTGAGCTAACCCAGATTATTGCTTTTACGTGTTGTGATGGTGTCAGTGCTTCATACACTCTCTTGTCATGCATGTATGGGTACAGCTTGATACCTTTTTAATGATTGTGATAGTTTTCCTTACAGGATAGTGATGTGACTTTTAATCTTTCAGTACATCCTTACTCAATAGTAATATTAGGTATAACAAACAAAAATGCCAACACTTTCTGGTAAAGAAGACCCAGTAAAGAAAACCAAATAATTAATCCAGCAAGACAGAGAGACTTCAAAATGGCCAATTTCAATAAAAAACCTTTATTGTCGACACCACAAGTGCTTTCACAGACTAAGCTTATTCTTCAGGTAATGTCAAGTAATATTAGGTAGACAATCTCTGCACCCATCTTGGATAGGAATTAATGATGTTCATTCGACTGTATATTTATTTGTGTGCACACATCAACTAGGAATTCACATTAGATGGTGCAGCTGTCATGGTTCAGTGATGTCTGCATACATTACTACATATTAAATACATACTATTCTTTACCATCTGAATTACACATAAAGCTATTCAGGCATTG
The DNA here is from genome assembly GCF_019279795.1 of Protopterus annectens. Lineage (NCBI taxonomy): Eukaryota > Metazoa > Chordata > Ceratodontiformes > Protopteridae > Protopterus > Protopterus annectens. Next base: position 513,702,879 of record NC_056742.1, on the reverse strand, counting down.
GTGTGCATGTGCGTGCGTGTGTGTGTGTATGTGTGTGTGTGTGTGTGTGTGTGTGTGTGTGTGTGTGTGTGTGTGTGTGTGTGTGTGCTCCCTTACAGTCTATTTTATATGCTGCTTTGACATATTCACTGATGTCGCGCCTCTCTGTTAAATTACACTTCCACTATGGCTATTATTACTGACAGGTTTTCTTACACAACACTGATAGTAGCAGACATTACACTGTCACACAACATATGTGATGTCTGTTTCTACACAATGGGATAATGATATTGTTTGACACATGTATTCAATGATATGACTGCATTACGTATGACACACGTATCATGGATGCACTGGACATGGGATGTATGTAAGAATCTGACATACATAACTGACAAGCTTGTAATACATTATGACTAGATTTATTGACATTTGTGACAAAAACATGACAGATGGATTATTTCTCACCTTAGTGACATCCATGTAAGTCTTCAGTATTGTAAAAACTCTAGAAATCTGTTATATTCTTATATGTGTATTGTTATCTTTTATGTTGTTTTATGAATAAATGAACACTGTTCAGTTATTCTCATGTTACAGAGTCTGAGACCCATGCCAGTCCACTCAGCCACCATAGACTAAGATGATGCACTTGTCCTCTTCCATCTGACTTTGACTGTGCAATGTTTGCTTTTTGCTGACCTTTTGGTGCACATGTAATTTCATTGTATTTGTTGGGTTTCTGTCAGTGGTGTGTCACAAAGTCCCACTGGCACTCTACCCCTGGTTTTGATGTTTCCTGCTACTTTGTGTACCTAGTATTACAGAGTTTTATTCTACCATGATCATTTACAGCTTGGGCATTAACTTCTGCATAGCCTGTCTCCTTGCTATATGGTGTTGCCAGCAAGGATTGGCATTCAACATGGTTTTTGACATTTTATGATGGTATCATATTAATGGCACAAGCAAATGGAAAAACACCACTGTATTGTGCCATTAGCTTCTCTTCTGACATGTGTACACCTTTGCTGTCTGTTAAACATGTTAACATACTTGGGAATTTTTTTTCAGTATAAAACACCTGCATTGGTTTGTAGGACTGTATATTTATATGCCCCTAGCTATGACAACACACAAATCTCCCATTGTGATGTAATTTTATGAATGAGTATTTCTCCCACGAGTTGTGTGCCATAGTTGTGTATACATGACTGCTCTTTGATCAGACATGCATATTTACATGTAATATTGTTATCTTTTTGTGTGCACCACCATATATATTAGGATTGCATGGCAGTGCTTATGAGCATGTGATATTCAACCACACTTTAGTTATGGACCTAAACTAATTGCTTTTTATCTGTTGGACATTAGTGTGTTGTTCATGTAATTTGTGCATGAACATGTTCATAGTCTTCAAAGAAGAGCAACTGTCCTTTGCTGTATGTACCTTGCAGGGCATTTGTAGTCCATATTTTGTTGGGGACAAAGGCAATGTTTTGATTTGAATATGCATGTCTTGTGCTTTTATGTGCCTTATTTTTCAGGTATGTATTTCCCTAGTACTGTGGACAAATGCTTTACATGTCCCTTCCCTTTATAGATTTTGGCTATATGTTACACATCTACATGGCATATTTTAATACTCATATTACTAAGTAAACATTGACAAATACAGCCTTAGCTCATGATACAGGGAACAGTTTCTTAAAGTTATTGCTGAATATAGTTTGCAAGGTATGAACTGAGAAGTATGTAGCATATTACAGACAATTATGTACAAGAATGCAATGTATGAACATATCGTCAGTACAGTAATTTAGAAATTTAGCCTAAGGTAAAGATAAGGTAGTGTTAAAGTGGGTATGCCAAACAAGCTGAAGAACATTTTAGAAAGACGTCTTACAAGCAATGCATATGTAATGATCCAGTGGTTTGTATGATTTATTTATGTGAAGTAATTTTGAAGTAACAAGAGCTGAAATACTTTCAGGTTATATGATGAATAACAAAGCATTTAAATAGCTGCAATGGCTTTAGCCGCCAAATGAAACAATTTCAGGAAGACAAAGGCAAACTTAAAGGCAAACCATTTGCTGGGAGGCAGGATGACACTGACATTTCAAAATATGAAAACCACCATTTTCTCAAACCCTAAGGTAATGAATAAATTGAACAGACTGTTGCACACAGCCATTCTTTTGAATTTGGAGAAAGTGAGGATACTTCAACCATTGCAGCAAGGTAAAAACTTTAACGTAGCAATAAATGAAGAACAGTTATAGAAGAACAGCATACAAATGACAAGACATATGAACTGTTCTTTACCTGTAATAAAACACTTAATAAAGTGCATGTACAGAAAACATGATTTATAAATTATTATTTATTATTTATCATGATCTTCATTGTTTGTCTCTGCAGCTCTCTACACATCACTGCTTTCTTTGAAAGTTCTTGTAATTTCCTTTTCTCCATTTGTTACAACATCTGATATGCCATGTGGCTCATGGCAGCAAGAGTTGTCAGTGTGATTTATAATTTGAAGATCAGTAGGTAACACTGGTATGAATGACAGGAAACTTGACACCTATATCTTGGGCAATGAATCAGTGGGGTGGAGTAGTTGCAACCATGACATTAAGATTCCTTTTAAGTGCAAGTAATCCGACTATCATTTGGTGCTGAAACAAGACCATGTGGCTCCTTACTGAAATTTTAAGACTCACATTGCCGAGTTGCGAGACACTGAAAAAAACAGACAGAAAATACAGGAAAATAACAAATAGCAAGCATTGTCTTTCTTCTTTAAACCTACTCCCCAATGTAGTGGCAAGCCCTGCCAAGAATACATACCAACTCTGAGATTGCTATATTTCAGACAAAAGGGAATATTTCTTGAAAGGTCAGTCCTGGAGTGAGTAAAGTATGGATTTTTGGTCATTTGGATTCCATATCTGTGGACTCAGCAATGCAGGTCCCGAGATTTTAAACAATTACTGGACTGGACCATGCATTTCTGTCTAGGAATTTCTCACTAACAAAAAAATAAAACGGAAATACTGAAAAATAAAAAAGTCATGTAAATGTGGGTGTCCCTACTATGACATTTCTGAGTAAAATCAATCAGATAATATCATAAAACTGAAGCAGTGATATTAGTTTTACCTAGAAAATGAATATATGATTAAGCAGAGATATTTTCAACTTCCCACACATAGTTATCCTTTAAATTAGATGAATATCACTTGTCAGGACTAGCAGGCAAACAGTTATCTAGTAGTACTGAAATTTGCCATATAAGAGTACATAATGCTTTTCTGTGCATTTCTTTTGTTTGTGCATGTATGAATATCTGTACTTATAGGTTTCCCGATGTTATTTAACTACTGTTCCATTTGTCCCATCCCCCATTTAAATAACCATACCAAACACATAAAGACATTTGACAACCTTTATTAAACTCTACTATACAATGAACTTCTACACACAAAAACAACATTAGTTATCTTCCTCAGCAACGATGATCTCAGGGCAGCGTCACCACTCACCCTGGACGAATTTACCTCAGGGCAGCATACCTACTCACCCTGATACCTCCTCCACCGGGGCAGCGTACCTACTCACCCACATAAAGAGGCAGCGTAGCTACTCATCTCACCTCCATACCAAACCATTAACCAATAACCACCTTCTTTAGAGGGGGAACAGAAGAGGACAATGCTGTCTCTCTTCTCCGCCACCAGTCTGGTCCCAGGTTGTTCCCCCTCCTAAACCCTAGCCACAATCATATACTCTAAAAAGAGCTTCAAATGCAAATTAAAAATATCCAATCCTATGTCATTAAGGTGTACTCCATCCGTTTGGCACCAAGACTCCTCTCCATCCCCAAAATCTCTATGGTCAATGGTATGCATCCCCAAAATTCTTAACTGCCTAGCCAGCCTAACTAGCATGTCTAAATTGGATTCATATACCTCACCTTGACTGGACAAACAATGAAAAATTGGGCAAGGTTAGGTTTCTATCCACTCTGGATCTAACCAAAGGCTACTGGCAAATTATATAAAATGTTTAAGGAAAATAGCACTTCCCACAGCAGCTAGACCCTGCAGCAGTCTAGAGGCTCATGAATAAAATTCTTAGTCCAACAGCTGGTCAGGATGACGTAATATTTTTAGAAAACTGAAAAAACTGAACAACACCAATCACTAAGAAACAAAATAAGGCTTTTCTATGCCTGGAGTTCTATTATAATAAAATCGTTCTTATGTTTGCTAACAATGATTGCTCCCTAACTTATCTGACCAAGGATAAGTCTCCCATAAAGGATAAGCAGAAAGTTGAAGCAAAACTAGCCTTTAAGCAGCTAAAATGTGCCAGATGTTCAGAACCAGCAGTAGTAGCTCCACACTATTCCAAGCAATTGTTACTGGACACAGATGCCTCTCAGAAAGGCATTGGTGCAGTCTTGTCTCAGACTATAGACAGAGAAGAACATTGTCTCTTTGACATATCTAGAAAACTCTGAAATGCTGCGACATTACTCAGCTATAGGTAGAGAATGCCTTATCATAAACTGGATTCTCACCACTCTAAATTACTAATTATGGGTTAGGGAATGTATGCTAATCACTGACCTTACCTGTCTTCAATGGCTGTACTGTGATAAGGACTGCAACCCAAAATTATGTAGATAAACCTTGATGTTCCAACCTTATAATTTTAAAATCCAACATTCTCCAGGCTACTGCCATTGAATGCAGAGGGGCTTTCTGAGGCTTACATCATATCTAACAGTTAAAATCAGTAGTTGTATGCTGGGGGGCATGCATCATAGTGACTGCTCGGCCTAAGAAGCACACTGTTAATTTTTATGCATTGGTTGGGTTTGCCTTCACCAGATTGTATCACAGCGGGAAAAAGAAGAGCTTCTGAGTCTGAATGAGGTAGGAAACCACAGATAGGAAATTGTCTTTGATAACAGATAAAAAGAAGCAGCTGCCTCTTGGTGAGTATTATGAATTGCTATGTCTTGATTTATAGGGTCGATATTACATGAACAAGTGATCAATATGTCGAGTACAACATGCTTGACATACTTTGATCACTCGATCATGTAATCGAAACCCAAAAACACTGAAAAAAACAAAATTGAAAGATTTTGTTTGTCCCACTACAGACATACAGCACACACACATATACAACCAGTTTATACAAACCCCTACACACTCACATCACTCACAAACCTAAACAAACACACATACTTTTAAAACAAAGTGGGAGGCTTTGCCCACCACACCCCCCGATTTGGGAGGCTGTGCCCTCCACACCCTCGCTAACTAAATATACCAACTCCAAGATCACTGTACATTGTGGAAAGGGCAATTTCCCGGTAACTGCACAACAACTTCTGACGCAAGCGATTACCGGGAAATTGCCCTTTTCCCAATATACAGTGATCTAGAGTTGGTATATTGAATAAAGCAACCTCTTACAAAGCCATTCCTAACAGTGTAGCAGGTTTATGTCACACGCTACACTCACCAGGAAGGCTGACCAAAACATTTCCGATCTCCAAATTTCAACATTTGGAGATTCAGATTACGTGACTGGTCGATTAAAGTATGTTGAGTATCTTGTACTCGACATTTTGATCGCACATTCATGTAATATAGACCCGATTTATATTATGACCACTATTTCCTGAGGAAGCCAGACTCCTGACCTCTATGTCTTCAGATGGTTCACAGTTCATAAGTGTATACTAGGCTAACCATCACCAAGGTCTTTATAAACCTAACCATGCAACCAAAATGTGACACACAAATTTTATATATATATATATATATATATATATATATATATATATATATATATATATATATATATATATATATGATAAAAAGAGCACCAAAACAAAAAAAGAGACAATAAATCCAACCACAGGACTACCAACGTAACTTTGTTAAGCGCTTTCACTCACTTTAATGCACATGAGCGTCTTCAGAAGAAACACTCCATTAATTACAAACTGTTTAAATACCATTTGATATCATTTCACATGACTTTCATTTTAAAAAACCTTAAAGTGAAATGACTAAATACATTTGAATTACTGAATCAAACTATTATTTAATGCACATATTGTCACCATAATAATAATATCTAATCAAGTGGTTTAAATATCCATATAGTAAAAAACTATAAAATTATAAAATTATTTAATCCTAGCCATCTGCAGAAAACATTTCATGTTGACTGCACCATTGAGGCCAGGAGGTTCATCAGCTAATAATAATATCTGCCACAAGCTTTCCTTACACTCTAAAAGTGTCTTATAATCACCAGAAAACAAGTCAGTGTTAATCCTTTCCAAGACAAAAAAAAAAAAGAAAATGTATTAAACAGCGCACATTCTGTGGAATGAACAGCCAGAGCATTGTTAACATCCTTCCTAAAAAAGGCTAAAGTTGTAGCCAGTGCTGAAAAGACTAGAGGGGTAGAGTACAGACCATCCTTGGCAAAGCAATGTGGTCTGTTAACTACATCCTCCCAAGCTAACAAATATTGGATTCCCATAGAATGACACCAGAAAGACAACCGGTTGTTGAAATCAATCAATTGTTTTTGCTCATATTATGGCATCATCCTCAGTGATGGTAATGTGCTGCTCAATGCACTGTGACATCATCCTCAGTGATACATTGTATCATTGTATCATTGTATCATCCTCGGTGATAGTAATATGCTGCACAATGCACTGTGACAGCCTCCTCAGTGATACAGTGTCACTGTATATTGTATCATCCTCAGTGATGGTAATATGCTGCTCAATGCACTGTGACATCATCCTCAGTGATACATTGTATCATTGTATCATTGTATCACTGTATCATCCTTGGTGATGGTAATATGCTGCTCAATGCACTGTGACATCATCCTCAGTGATACATTGTATCATTGTATCATTGTATCACTGTATCATCCTTGGTGATGGTAATATGCTGCTCAATGCACTGTGACATCATCCTCAGTGATACATTGTATCATTGTATTATTGTATCACTGTATCATCCTTGGTGATGGTAATATGCTGCTCAATGCACTGTGACATCATCCTCAGTGATACATTGTATCATTGTATCATTGTATCATTGTATCATCCTCTGTGATGGTAATATGCTGCTCAATGCTAGGCTCATACCAGCCTGCGACACATGGTCTGAAAGCTCCATAATGTTTCTCTTGATATAGTCCAGGGAGGTACATCTCAGATCATTTACACCTACATGGACTACGATGGAATCATACTGGTACCTGTGGTGTAATGACTTGAGTGCGTGAGTTATTTGGAAGATTCTGTCTCCAGATAAGCAGCTAACAGTTCTCTTCTCCTTGTTCAGCCTGGTTAGAGGGGCATCAGTACCTCTTACAATGAAGCCCCCTATGATAAGAATAGTGGAATAGTGAGAAGTGTGTTTGCTTGCCTTAGGGGCTTAGTGTTTGGGGCCCCACTGAGAGTGTCAATATCTGTGGTCTTAGGTGTTGTTTTTTTCTGAGTGCCTTTGGGATTGCTGAAGCATAGCTTTGACAACGGGTGATCTAGATAATCTTTGTTATTTAGGAAGATTGCTTTTAAGTGACTCAGCATATGTTAGTCTATGTGTATGCTGTGTAGTATGTGAGATGTGTGTTGTATGTGTAGTTTCAACAACCTGATGCACACTTATATGCAAGAGTTTAACGTACAGTGTCATTGTGTGAGTACACCTTTCACATACTGTATCTGTTTCTTTATGGATTAAGTGTTTCTCAGCAAACATGAGATAATTGATACATTGTCTCAATAAGCCCATATCTACCAAGCTGGCTATAGAGAAGTTAGGAACTTGCATATCCATACTGTCCAGTCCTTTGATTTGTAGACTACAAGGGGGGGATTTACTGGGGTTAGAAGACTATTAAGGGTGATTTCTTGGGGCAGACTAATAAATAAGGGTGCTTTATTGGGGCAGATTATGCTAAGTACTAATAAATTCTTCTAACTTTAATGCTTACACTATACTGAATTCTACTAAATCTGTAGGCATTGTCACTTGACATCCAGCTAGATCTTCTAAGATTGTTGGTGTACAAGGTATTTTTACTATATTAGTGGTTTACAGGGTACAGTTTTATGGACTATTCCACAGGGAACATTTTGCTTTCTATGTGTTTGGTATGTACAGAGCACTGCTAACTTGCACAAATGCACACAATTTATAGCAGCACAGGAAAAAAACAGAAAACTAAGTAAGGAACCCTTTTGAAAATAAAATGACTACAGTATGAGTCCTTCTGTGGATTTCCCGACTAAGATAGACTAGGTCAACACCTCCTGCCAGAAGATGAATAAATCCACTCCTACTAATGTAAAAACACAGTACAAGAGACCCACAAGTTCAGTGCACCCACAAACTACTTAAACAACTAGCTGGAAATTCCTTGCTGGAGACAATTTCAAGACAGTGTTTCAGCAGTAACTATGAGTGGAAGAGCAAATTTTTACAAAAAAAATTCAGTGAAATGCGCACATGAAATCAGGAAACAGTAGCGATCACTCAAAATAACGTAAGTGCAATTTAGCAGTCAAAGGTACTTAACTTTGCCTGGATGGCAATGGATACAAGAAGACCACTTCTGGAATGCAGGCTAGGACTCCAAGCTATACTGAGCTGCAGTAAAATGTGCAGAAGACAATATGGGCACTCAGTATAATGGATCTATGGAAAAGAACGGGTGGGAAGAGTACATAAATATACTTATACAACAGCCAATAGCAATGAAAGAGGAAAGGGAGATACTTTAGAAATCTAATTGTCATAAGGGGTGGGGTCAGAGACACAGTCTGATAAAATAACAACAGCAAAAGGGTGGGAGGGTTGCACAATTTCAAGGAACAAGCAGGCTTGCTAGAGAGGTATCCCATGAAATAAAAGCAGGACTGGAGCTCTAGCAGGCTAGCTAGAGAGGCAACCAATCAAATAAAGGCAACATTGGAGCTTTTTTCATTAACTTTAGCTTAATGTGTTAGTGGGGGATGGTGCAGACACAGATTGCAACTTTAACCAGATACATGAATAACAGAATATAAAAGCACGTACGCACAACCTAAAGCAGAGACAGTTCTCTCATTATTGAATGTCACTACAGTTTAAGGCACCAGACTATGCAGAAAATTACCAGCAGCACTTGTTATGGAGAAATGCAATAATACATGACTAAGGCAAACATCTGTCAGTAGTAGTAGTACATACTTCTGCTACAACTATGAATTAAACTACGAGACTATGGCCAAGCAGGGTTTAACATACAGATTGATTTTACAAGTAATTCTACTTGTGGAAATAGAAGTGCAGAATAATGCAGAAACACAATCTTCCCACAACTGCTAATTAAAATAAAAGACTAAGGTCCAAGAACAAACTAAAAAATGCAAACAGATGGAACAGAGCAGAAAAGTACAAAGTAGTATCACCACACGGGTCTATATACTTTGTCAAAACCCAGCTTCAGCAAACAGTTGTTCATCGAACACAAATCAGTGTGAAAAGCCATTCATTGAACATTCACATCAGTGAACGTTTCCCAGGGAAGTGAGTTAATTGCTGAACATACCGAGCAACACACACACACACACACACACACACACACACACACACACACACACACACACACACACACACACACTCACACTCACACACACACCACAGTATATCAACCATACCAAAGTGGGGGGGGGCTACATCTGCATATCCCCCAATGTGGGGGACTGTGACCCTCACATCTCCCCCTACTTATATATACCAAATCTAAGATTGTACTACAGTGGAGAAAAGGGAAAATTTCTAATGATGGGTGACTAATTCACTTCCCTGGGAAAAATATTCACTGATGTGAACGTTCAGTGAATGGCTGTTCACTGTTTTCTGTTCAATGAATGGCCGTTCATAGGTTCATAGGTGTGTACAAGCCTAATGGCCCTGGAGCCTTTACAAGCCTAGCCTATAGGATTACCCTGGCATCATGCCACCCAACCTTAGTTCCCAGTGCCTGGAACTTTGCTGAAGTTGGGTTTCGACAAAATGATATAGACCCTCACCACACAGGTGACTATAAGTGCAACTTAAATATTTAATCAAAATTGAAAGTAAATAAAATAATTTAATTCTCTTTCCTTTTTGATGAAATGCTAGTTACTCCGCACCTCTCCAAGTCTTGGACAAAAGATACTAGGTGGAGGCATCTCCGTGCTGGAAATAGCAGCTAGTGAGACATCCAATCAAATAAAGGCAATATTGGAGCGATTTCAGAAAGAGGTGTCTCCAAGGAGCTATATGTGAAGGGTACATGCAGTTTAGAATGTGACCCTGAAGCCCCATGGAAAGGGGTGGGATCTGTCACTTTTCAAGAAAGAAACTAATGAAACTACACCCTACCAGTATGGTAAAGTGTGTTGAAGGGGGAAAGACTGGCATCTGTTAAGTATTGTTCATTTTACTGACCAGCTTTGGGGAAAATAATGTAGCATGAGTTTTAAAGAATGCTGAAACTGTGTTGAACTGAACTTTTATAATATTCAGTGTACACTTTTGTAAACAGGCAGTATTTTGTGGATTTATTTTTACTTTTGTTGAAACAAACTAGCAGTGTACTCATGACTGAATTCCATTTCTGTTACTCCTTCGTAAGATTTCCATTTGCAGAAAAAACTCAATATAAAATGCATGCTAATACTGGATGGTATGCAGTTGCCGTGGTTCTTGTTTTCATTTTGTAGAATGGAGTTGCATTATAAAAAACAGGTAGTTTTATATTTAAATAAAAGGTAAGGTGGGGACACCGTCAAAGTGGACTCCCATCACATCCTGGAACTCCAAACAACCTTGTTTTAGTAATTATAGATAATTATGCACCCCATATTATTCCATAAGCCCTTGGCATATTCCCTAACAATAGTGACTCTTTCATGCAAATGACCCTAAACTGAATTCCATACATCTCCTTCAGCTATCAGATATTACATTAGTGACAATGAAGCTTCTTGGGAGGATTAGAAAAGTAAAAGGCAAATTCATCAAGATAAGCACCATTATTATCTTGAAGATATACATCATGCTGGGATCCAAAAAGGTATTCAACTGAAAATGGGGGTAATTTCTACCTCTTGAATCTGCTTCCTAGAAGTGCTGAGGAAGTGATAGAACTTCTCTTAATTTTTATCAAGCAAAGAATTGGGAAGATTTGGAGGGGTTATCTGTCATGATTCTGCAAAATAATTAAAGATTGAATGGATTAATCCCTGTCTCCTACCACACTCAAGCCAGCAACCAAGAGAGCAGAAAACCTAAACCGTACTTTCTGATGAAGTTCCCATGAATAAAAATAAAGGAACAAAAGTGTTAAATTGGACCTAGTTTGGTGTGCCTATTTGCTGACAGTTCCAGGTTGCTGCATCCATTTGGTGTTTAAGTGTGCTAGTTTTCAGTTTGGCAGTAGACGAGTTATAGCAGAAAACCTATCATATTGTCATATAGTACAGCAGCCTGTGAGAAAAGAGAAAAACAGGCCTTTATTTTATGAAATGGAAGTATTTCTATACTTAAGCTTTCCTGTACCACCAACCACAGAGAGATGTACTGTTGCAATGAATCATTCACCAATTTCATTTTTTTCATTTATTCATTTGTTAGCCAGATTGTCATGCTGCCCCAAACACCTTTTTTTCAGTCATAAGCCAGCCATAGTTGCAGTTACTTAAATCGGTTTTTTAACATAGATTTAACATAACAAAGATGTAATAATGAGATTATTAACATGATCACTAAAAACAAAGTTTACAAACCAGTTTAAATGTGGTTAGTATTTTTACTCTACAGTACAATTTGTATTTACAAAACTTAGTATTTTGAAATCCACCCATGCATCCCAGAATTCCTTCATCCCTTCTATTAGCTGGAACACAATCTTACATGGGAAAAAATATGGAATCAAATATTTATTTATTTAAAATTTGTTTACCAGGAAAGTCTGACTTGGAACAAAGCCAATTTTCAGTGTCTTTCTAATGTGGGAGGAAACCGAAGTACCGGGAGAAAACCCACTCAACCACAGGGAGAATATGCAAACTCCACACAGAAGGCACTCCAGCTGAGAATCAAACCAGAGAACCTCTTGCTGTGAGGTAATAATGCTACCGCTGCACCAGTGTGCCATCCAAATGTTGTTATATATGTTCAGTGTCTTCTTGCCTTCTAGTATTGTAGCTCCCAGCAATGCATAATAATTTTAAAATAGAGGTATCTTGTTAGAGCTGATTTATCAACTTTCTTTCAAAAAGATGGTCACTGCCAGGATACCCCTTCCTTTCCTGATCTGATCTATACATTACATAGAAATCATCTCCCTTCCATTCAGTGAAATATGCATTATCTAACAACAATATTAAAATACTTATGTGTATAGGCTGAAAATACTACATGAAATGGGAAAATTGTAATTCACCTCTTCCTACCTGCCCTTCATGTGGGCAGCCAGCACCTAACAGACATCCAGAGTAATCACAGAACATTCAAGGCTATTGAGTCTTGTGACAATTATGTCTTTTAAGTTACCACCCTAGACTGTACTTCCTCGCTCATGGAGAGCTAGACCCATCAATCCTGTGGTGAATTTTGGAATACCCACCCAATTTTCCAGGTCCTGCTTGAAGGAAGATAATGCATTACACTGCTTTATGTGCATACGTAATCTGTTCCAGGGGTGTGAGAGATGCTGGGTTATGAATCTGTCTCTCCATCCTGTTTTACTGATTGGCTGAAGAGGGATTAGATCCCTTAATCTGATATGCATGGTACTGCTGGATTTGTGAAGGTACAGGACTACAGGATATCCTGGACTACTGGGTCTCTGATTGCTCAGAATGCAAGACATAGTCTACCCGGAGGAGCTTATAGGACACAGAAAAGAGTGGAAGCACTATAGTATCTTTTGGTAGCTTAGGGGGTTTCAAGCCTGTGACCATGTTTCTTATAAACATTGGGGTCTCTTCAACTCTTTCATTTCTCTGTTGAGGTACATCAAAAAGAGTGCATTGTGTGTTGTAATTATTCTGATCAGTACTGAATACAGGGGAACAATAACATCTTTAGACCCTTTGCAATCAGCTGCACTAAAAGAAGGATTTCTTGAAAAGTGTTACTACATGTTGCTCAGAGGAGAGAGAATTATCAACCCAGGTTCTAAGGTCTCTAATTACATTTTCATTTTGAAGTAGGGCATTGTAAATGCTATATACTGAGAAGATGGTTTATGTACGACATGTAACCATGTAGCATTTAATGATGTACCACATGCAAAAATGTAGCGTTTAATGTGAGGCTATTTTCAATCTTCTTCTTCTCTTACGGCTGCTCCCGTTAGGGGTCACCAGAGCGGATCATCTGTTTCCATTTCTTCCTGTCCTCTGCATCTTGCTCTGTCACACCAACCACCTGCATGTCCTCTCTCACCATATCCATAAACCTTATTTTAGGCCTTCCTCTTTTCCTCTTACCTGGCAGCTCCATCCTTAGCATCCTTTTCCCAATATACCCATCATCCCTCCTCAGCACATGTTCAAACCAAAGCAATCTCGCATCTCTGGCTTTGTCTCCAAACTGTCCAACCTGGGCTGACCCTCTAATATACTGATTCCTAATCCTGTCCATCCTTGTCACACCCAGTGCAAATCTTAACATCTTTAACTCTTGCACATCCAGCTCTGACTCTGGCCTTTTTGTCAGTGCCACCATCTCCAACCCATACAGCATAGCTGGTCTTACCACCCTCTTGTAGACCTTCCCTTTCACTCTTATTGGTACTCGTCTGTCACAAATCACTCCTGACACTCTTCTCCACCCATTCCACCCTGTCTGTACTCTCTTCTTCACCTCTCTTCCACATTCACCATTACTCTGAACTATTGGCCCCAAGTATTTAAACTCATCCACCTTCGCTACCTCTACTCCCTGCATCCTCACCATTCCTCTATCTTCCCTCTCATTCACACACACACACACACATATTCTGTCTTAGTCCTGCTAACCTTCATTCCTCTCCTCTCTAGAGCATATCTCCACCTCTCCAGGGTCTCCTCAACCTGATCCCTACTCTCACTACAGATCACAATGTCATCTGCAAACACCATAGTCTATGGGGCCTCCTGTCTGATCTCGTCTGTCAACCTGTCCATCACCATTGCAAATAAAAAAGGGCTTAGAGCTGATCCTTGATGTAATCCCACCTCCACCTTAAACAGATCTGTCACTCCCACTGCAGACTTCACCACTGTCACACTACCCTCGTACATATCCTGTACCACTCTTACATACTTCTCTGCCACTCCTGACTTCCTCATACAATACCACAACTCCTCTCTAGGCACCCTATCATATGCTTTCTCCAAGTCCACAAAGGCACAATGTAACTCTTTCTGACCTTCTCTATATTTCTCCATCAACACTCTCAGAGCAAACATCACATCTGTAGTGCACTTTCCCAGCATGAAACCATACTGCTGATTGCTAGTCATCACCTCCCATCTTAACCTAGCTTCCACTACTCTTTCCCATAACTTCAAGCTGTGACTGATTAGTTTTATCCTTCTGTGGTTACTACAACTCTGCCAATCACCCTTATTCTTAAAAATAGGTACCAAAACACTTTTTCTCCACTCCTCAGGCATCCTCTGACTTTCCAAGATTTTATTAAACAGTCTGGTTAAGAACTCCACTGCCATTTCACCTAAACACCTCCATGCTTCCACAGGTATGTCATCTGGGCCAACAGCCTTTCCATTCTTCATCCTCTTCATAGCTATCCATACTTCTTCCTTGCTAATCTGTTTCACTTCCTGATTCACTATCCCCACATCATCCAACCTTCTCTCTCTCTCATTCTCTTCATTCATCAACTCCTCAAAGTACTCTTCCCATCTGCTCAACACACTCTGCTCGCTTGTAAGTACGTTTCCCTCAATATCCTTTATCACCCTTACCTGCTGCACATCTTTCCCAGCTCGGTACCTCTGTCTAGCCAATAGGTACAGGTCCTTTTCTTCCTCTTTCGTGTTTAACCTTTCATACAACTCTCCATATGCCTTATCATTATCCTTTGCTACCTCTCTCTTCACCATGCTCCTCATCTCCTTATACGCCTGTCTACTTTCTTCATCTCTCCATTTTCAATACACCAGGCATTTATATGTTTAAGTTTCTGCTGGCGGGCTTCTGTGTTAGGAGATTTGATAATGACTCCAAGTTTGCAGTCAACTGCAAACTTGGTTAGCCTCTGTCTGCTACTATTGGTATTTCAGGAAGTTGGAGAGGAACTTTGTTGACCTTGGCAACAACTACAGAAATTGGGGGTGGGGAGATTTTGCTGTCAATTTTTTTAACAACCTATACCTGATGATTCCTTCTTCCTAGATCTTTTTTAAAATAATCCATTTCAACTTTCAATTTTAAAGTGGGGTCTTCTGTTAAAATTTCCCACCACCTAACTTTGAAAAATACTCCCCATCATCCCATAAAAATACCACCCCCTTTATCTGCTGTTGTTATTGAGAACTTAAAACTAACCTTTCCTCCAGTA
The DNA here is from genome assembly GCF_019279795.1 of Protopterus annectens. Classification (NCBI taxonomy): domain Eukaryota; kingdom Metazoa; phylum Chordata; order Ceratodontiformes; family Protopteridae; genus Protopterus; species Protopterus annectens. The sequence continues at coordinate 513,687,219 of NC_056742.1, read as the reverse complement.
AGGTTATCTCCACCCATCTTAAATAAGGTAGAGCCATAAAAATGAATATCATTTAGCATTGCCTTTTAGGGGTGGTTACAAAGTTGCTTGGGGAGGCTAGAATGTTGATTTTCTAAAAAAGAAGGCTTCAAGACTAGCAAATTACTTACACCACACTTTTGATTAAAAAACATTTTTACATTAATTTTTTTGCAAAAGATTTAACATCTGTTCACATTAAAATTCATTTGCTGCTAAAGATGGTATCAAATTCAAACATTTATTCAACAAATTGACTTCATAAATATTTGATCAGCACCAGTTAATTCTTTGTTGACACAGTCTTATGAAATAACTTCATAACTTCTTCTTTGTTGTTTTTCTGCACCACCCCTTATTTTCCTAAAGAGTCAGAATCATATAAACCACTGTTAGTCTTTTTACCATGGGGAAACGTTTGTCACATTCCAGTCTCACCCTCTGCAGCAGATTCTATTTGGATCCAGATGGGGCTGATAATTGTATACATTTATTTATACGTTCATGGGTAAGTACTAGGCTAGGTGCCCTTACAGACCATTTTAAGCAAAGCCAATTTCCCTTTTGCTGTTTAAATTAACCTATCTCATTTGGTGTTAGATTGGCCTTACCTATCCCATAGTTGATAATTATATATTACCTCTAATGATAATAAGTGGGATCAGACCACAGATAATTTGAAGGGACCTATGCATGGGATTAAGCATTTAGGAGATGCCTCTGTATATTAATAACAGGGGAAGTCCTACAGTAAATATTCTGTTTCCCATTCATAGATCCCACTTGAATATGGACAGGGATATGCTTTGTTTTACGTGAATTGGGAATCTGCTCCAGAGCAGCAATATTGCCTGCGAGCTATACCTGTCCCCACAAACCTTCCTATTGATGTTGCAGAAGTGGTTAGGATCCTTAGACAGAGTATTCCTGATGTTATTTGACTTGCTGATGTGCAGTAAATCCATTTTTATTTATTTATTTTTATTTATTTATTTAAATTTGTTGACCGGGAGTGTCCGACTGGACGTGGGTCCATTTTCAGCGGAGGTCCGGGGAGAAAAGCTCCACAGTAAAATAAACAGACAGTAGTTACATTGGATTACATAGTGATTAACAATTTAACATAGAAATTACTTACAACATATTTACAGATGAAGAACATAGTACATCAGTAGACAACTAGAATCTTTATCTGTGAAGTACATAACAGGCATTAACAAATGTAACAATGAGAAGTTCCTGCTGTATAATAAGTACTAGGCTTATGAGCATCTGAGCTTGCTATCATCAAGGTAGTTAGTGGAGGTGAAAGAATGGTAGTAGTTGGATGGGGCGGATGATATTAGAGTGGGAGTTGCTATCTAACCGATGTTAGTTCCCAGTGTCTCTGTCAAGTACAAGCACTGGTGTGATCCCTGGAGTAAACTTTCTAATTCCCATCCACTCTTGAAGATTTCTCTTGAAGAGGAGCAGTGAGTTGCTCTGCTTGAAATGTATGGGAAGTCTATTCCAGAGCATGGGCAGTCTCTGGGTAATGAATGTGTCCCTCCAGCTTGTTCTGTTGATTGTGGTAATGAGGTTGAGGTCCCTGGAGCATGTGGTGCAGAGAGATTGGGATTTCTTTAAATGTAGCATTTCTAACAGAGCTGGGTCAGACATGGCTTTGTAAGTCAAGCAAAGATGACCTCTTAGTAGATGATAGAAGACAAAGAATAGCTGGAGTTGTTTGTGTCTGTCCATGTAGGACATGTGTTTAAAGTCAAAGATCCTCTTTGTGAGGTACTTTTGTGGCATTTCCAGCTGTTGCATGTGTCAATTGAGGTACATGCCAAATGGGGCATTATACTCAATGATTGGCCTAATGAGGGAAGAGTAGAGAGAGATGATGACCTCTTTCTTCCTGGATGAAAAACCCTTGGTAATGAGATGTGCCACATAGAATGACTTTCTGACCATAGTGGCAATGTGGTGGTTGAAGGGGAGGTTGCTGTCAAGCGGTCTCTCCAGATCTTTTATAACACATTCAGTGTTCAGTGGGCTCCCATCGATGTGGTAATTAGTGGGAACTGAGTTTTCCCAAAGGGGATGATGACACATTTTTTGGCATTAAGCTTAAGGCCATGGTTTCAACACCAGTCATTAGTCTCAGTGAGGCCTTTCTGTAGGATGTCTACATCAATTGGGGAGTTAATAATGGCTACCACCTTGCAATTATCTGTGAACTTGGTCAGCCAGAGTCCCTCCGTGTTGGCCAGGAATTCTGAAAAGTAGATGCCAAACAGGAGAGGACCCAGGACTGATCCCTGTGGGACTCCACTTGTGACTGGTCAGCAGTCTGACTTGGAGTCTTCTACTTTCACACTGTGGGTTCTGTCTGTGAGACAATTTGCAACCCACCTAGTGATATAGGGGTCGATGCCTAGTTCGGTGAGTTTATCAATAATTCCTGAGTGGGGAATGGTATCAAAGGCCTTGACCAGATTGAGGTAGGCTGTAGGAACTGCCTTGCCCTCATCCACAGCTCTGGTGACTAACTCAAATCAGCCAACCAGGTTGAGCAGGCATGATCTACCTTTCATAAAACCAAATTGCATGGATCTAGAGTTTGGAAATTCCATATATCCTTGTTAATTAGCTCCATGATGATGTGCTCCATAACCTTACATATCAGACTCATCAGGCTAATGGGCCGAAAAGTCCCAGGGTCTGTAGTCACTCCCCTTTTATGGAGAGGGATGACTGTAGCAATGTGCCATTCAGTAGGGACAAAGCCTGTGGTGATGTTGTGATTGAACAGGGCACACAGATGTGGTGCCAGTTCACTTTGTAGTTCATGTAGAACACATCCAGGGATATTGTTGGGTCCCAAGGAAGTTGTATTTTTGGCCTTGGACAGTGCAGCTTTAACCTGTGATGCAATAATGTTGGGTGCCTGGCATTCCTCCGGTATTGTGATTGTTCCTTTGGGGGGGGTAAAGTTGGCACTGAATCTGCCGGCCACTATGTTGGCAATACCTGTTGCCTCAGTATAGGAAGCAACATTGTGCAGTAACTCAGAGAAATCCTTGTTATTGCTGTGGAGATTCTTGATATAACTATAGGAGGCTTTAGGGTTGTTTTTAGTGTCTGACACAATTCTGCCTTCATAGTTGGCTTTATAGGTTTTGATGAGGGATCTCAACTTTTTCTTGAGGCTAATAAGGGAGTTTTTCCAGTCTTGGGACTTCACCTTTTTCTGCAGCGGTTTCTTCCTTTTGTTGTAGAGTTTATTAATGGCAGGGGACCACCAGATTGGCTTCGTCTTTTTGGAGGAGACTGTCTTGGTTCTGTTGGGTATGGCTAGTTCCATGCATTTAGGTATGTGTTTGTACAGTGCATTGGTGTATGATTAGGCAATCATTTATCTATTTTTCATTGAAATTTTATATTTATTTTATTTATTTTACATTTGTTGACCGGGCTAGTCTAGCTGGATACATGTCCTTTTTCAGTAGAGGCCCGGGGAGAAAAACATAATGACATGACATCTGTACAAATAACACGCAATGAGGAAGGATTAACATAGGATGAGAAAAAAAAACAAATTGCAGCAGGCTATAAAAAAAAAATATTCATTTATAAAGTGAGGTGAATAACATGAGGGAAGTTAAGATATTCTTTGAGATTTATTTTTTATTGGTTAAGTGAGTCATTATTTCTTATTATATGGTTGGAAATCTCCAAAGGCAAATGGAATTATGCATAGAGAGCATCACCAAAAGGCAGTTAAGGAGTTGGTTTAGTTTGAGAAGGTTGGGCAAAATTCTAACAGCCAATTCTTAAGGTTAAGGCAGTGGTACAGTAAGCATATTAAGTTCAGCTTTTTTAAGAAAGGGAGAGTAATAGGGAGGCAAGAGGGGTGGAGGAGAGAGGTTGATGAGTTCGTGTAGTTTTGTTTTGGTGTAGTAAGGTTTTTTTTTATACAGTTAACAGTTTTAATGGTATGGCTGATGTGAAAGTCAAATTTGAGTTTGTGGTCGATGGTGACACCTAATAGTTTGGTGCTAGAGACAGGTTCAATGATAGTACCATTGATGGATTCAACATGAAAGGAGATATTATTTGGAATAGGAAGATCTTTATCTAGTGGTGTGGGTATGGTGGGGAAGAATAGAAGTAGTTTGGTTTTTGATGGATTGAGTATGAGTTTCAGATCGGAGAACCATTTTTCCACTATAGTAAAACAGTGTTGAGTGGCTGTTTGTAGTTTTGGAAGAGAGGTGTCAGAGCAGATCAGGGTTGAGTCATCCTGAAATGGGTGCTGTGAAGTTAGCCACCTTTTTTTAGGAGCCCAAAGTCAGCTTCGGAGAAGTTTTCCATGGTGGTTATCTTTGCGGGGGTGTGAGATGTGGATTTCCATAGTGATTAGATTGTGGTCAGATCTAACCAGGGAGGAATTGACTGTTGGTGTAGAGGAATGGTTGCCCATGTTAGTAATAACCAGGTCAAGGATGTTGCTTCCTCTAGTGGTGGTAAGAATGAGCTGGTCCAGGGCATTGAAACTGATGAATTCCAGGAAGTGTTGGGCCAGTGTATTGGTGCATGAGTAGTTTTCCCAGTTGATGGGTGGTAGTCAAAGTCACCTAGTATGAGAGTATTGGGTTGAACCCTAATAGTTTTCAGGGTGCTTAAAAATGTGGAGTCTTGGGGCATGGTTGGGGGGCTATAGCAGGCTACGACCTCAATTGCCATCTTACCCAATGTTAGTTTTACCTAAAGTATCTGAGATGTGTTATGCTGGGCTACTAGTTTGGAGGTGTGCATATCCTATATGAATATGGAGACACCACTGCCTTTAGAGCTTCAGTCCATGTTCTGGAACCAAAAGGTATGGAATGAGTTATACCCTGGTAGCACAGGGGCGCGTTCTGCTGCTTAAAACCATTACAGCACAAATAACGATGTTCTCCATTTTGAGGAATGCTTCGAACAAGTGCATCTTGAGATTTAGACTTCTAACATTTTGCAGCATGACCCTCAGATTGCATTTATTTATATCTGTTACAGTGGTCATTTGGTATTTGAAACATTGCCTAAAAAGGGCACTATAGGGGTGGCAAGAGCCTTATCCAGTATCTGGAAACCCAGGGGTGACAGATGTAGGCCACCTCTGTCAAAGCATCAATGTCTGTCAGTCATGTCATCCCAAGCAGACAGATACTGGATCCCCTTAGAATGACACCAGAAACTTAGCCAATTGTTGAAGTCATTCATTTTCTGCTTGTACTGTGGTATCTTTCTGGACAATGGTAGTATGCTGCTCAGGGCTAGGGTCATACCTGCCTGGGCCACATAATCCAAGAGCACCTCCATGTCTCTTTTCATGTAGTCCAGGGAGGTGTGTCTGAGGTCATTCATACCCACATGGACAGTGACAGAATCATACTTGTACTTGTTGTGGAGTGACCTGAGTGCATATGCTACGTGTCGGATAAGTTCCCAAATCCTGAACAACTGGGTCAGTTCTTACAATGTTACTGTCAATGTGGTAGTTCCACAGGGTAGATGACTTCAAGAAGGATACAGTAATACATATTGTGGCATTTAGTTTCAGTCCATGATTTTTGGTGCCAGTTATTTATTTGGGGCAAACCTTCCTGCAGCATGGCTAAGTCATTTATGGATTAAATGACAGCTCCTAGCTTTCAATAATCTGCAAACATATTCAGCCAGAGCCCTTTGGCTTTTACATCAGAGATGTAGATCCCAAACAGGAGATGTCCCAGTATAGAACCCTGGGGGATACCACTGGTGGCTGGACTCTTTGTGGAGGTAACTTCTTGCTTCCAATCTGCAAGCCAGTTGGCAATCCATTGGGTGACATAGCAGTTATTTCCAATTTTTCTACTATGCCTAAGTGGGGAATTGTGTCAAAAGCTCATGAGGGTATAAAACACCTTTGCAAACTTGGTTGTTGAGGCGATGTCTGGGATGATCTTATTATAAATAAATTTTGAGAATTTATCATAAAATTTGAGGAGATCTTTGTGCTAGAGGACTTTGAATTCTGATATATTGGTTTTGTGGGAGGCTAGACAGTTTGAGGGAAGAGGTTATTAACCTATGATCTGGCTTAATCAAAAAGGAGTTACTACTGGAATTATGCATGATGATGCTATATTTTTCAGTACCAGGTCAAAAATATTTCTCCTCTAGTTGGGCTAGAAACAATCCGGTCTGTTGAGTTATTATTTATTAGATGTAAAAACTTATGTGCATATCCTCCAATGGAGATATTGGTACTGTAGTAAACTGATGACTAGTTAAAGTCTCTCAGAATGAAGTTTTTATTTATGGAGAGTCCATTCATGATGTTTAGGAACTTGGCATGGAATTCTGGGGTCATGGAAGGTGCCCTGTAATAGGTGATATGTTGATAGCTAATCTGGAGCTCAATAAGTTCCATTTGTGGATCTTGGGAATCTATCCGGAGGTGGTATGGTCTCTGGCAAATATGGGCATGCCACCACTGTTACAACTGGGTCTAAAAGAATGGTAGGCAACAACCCTGGTATGGAAAGAGTGCTTACTGGGCATTTAAACCATGTTTCAGTAACTACACATATATAGACTCCTTCTAAGTGTCTCAAGGCTAGGCAGCTGCTATTTAGACTTCTGGCATTGAGGAAAAAGCACCTTAACTTGATTCTGTTTTGGTACAGATATATTTATGACATTGAACTATTCAATAACAGAACTTTGCCTAAAAAGGCACTATGGGGGCAGCAAGGAATTTAGCCAGTATGTGATTGCCTTTGAACAAGAAGTGCAGACGATGTCATGCAAAACAAATAGGACTATCAAGCATAGGTTCATAGGTTCATACTAGGCTATCTGCCCTAGGGAATTTATAAGCCTAGCCAGAGTGTGTTAGGCTTTCGCCACCCATTTTAAATTAATTTTCTTATGCCCTTTTTCGAGGTTAGTATCCTGTGCCTCTGTCTAACAGTGACACAGAAGTGATACCCAGGGTAAACCTACGATCTCCCATCCACTCATCAAGATTCCTCTTGAAGAGAGTCAATGAGGGACTCTGCCTAACCTGGACTGGGATTTTATTCCAGAGTGAAGGGAGCCTCTGGGTTATGAATCTGTCCCTCCAGCATGTCCTATTTATTTCAGTGCTGAGGTTCAAGTCTCTCGCGCGCGTAGCTCAATGGGATTTGGATTTCTGAGGTGCAGCATGTCCATTAATTCTGGGTTGGACATGGCTTTATACATCAGGCACAAATTGCCTCTGAGCAGGCGGTATGCCACTGAGTAGAGCTGGAGTTTCTTTAACCGGGCAGCATATGGCATCTGTTTGAGCTCTTTGATCCTCTTGGTGAGGTACTTTTGGGGTCTTTCCAGTTGCTGCAGGTGTCTGGTAAGGTACATCCCAAAAGAGGCATTGTACTCAATTATGGGCCTGATGAGGGATGAGTAAAGAGGCACGATGACCTCCCCTGATCTAGATTTGAATCCCTTCATGATTAGGTGGGCTATATAAAATGTTTTTCTAACCACTTTGGCCACGTGGTTGTCAAATGAGAGATTGCTATCAACTTCGGTCCCCAGGTCCCTAATTACTTCTTCCGTACTTAATGGATTACCACCTATGTGGTAATTTGTGGGCACTTGGTGTTTAGCTTGTGGCCATGGCTCTGGCACCAGTTGTCTGTTTCTATGAGGCCCTTTTGGAGGATGCTTGTATCGGCTGGAGAGTCGTCTATGGTGCCCAGTTTGCAGTCATCTGCGAACTTGGTCAGCCACAGTCCTTCCGTGTTGGCCTGTACCTCTGATAAATATATACCGAACAAGAGAGATCCCACAACTGAGCCTTGTGGGATGCCACTTGTAACTGGTTTGGAGTCTGACATGGCTCCAGCAATTCTAACCATGTGGGTTCTGTCCTTGAGCCAGTTTGCAAACCATCTAGTGACATAGGGGTTTATATTTAAGCTGGTGAGCTTATCTATAATGCCCGAGTGGGGTATTGTATTGAACGCTTTTGCGAGGTCCAGGTAGGCTGTGTGGACCACCTTCCCCTCGTCAATGGCCTTGGTGACTGTTTCAAAGAAATTGACCAGGTTTAAGAGGCAGGATTTTCCCTTAACAAAGCCGAACTGGGTAGGATCCAGTGTCTGTAGGTCCCCAATATCTTTATTTATGAGGTCCATGATGATCCTTTCCATAGCTTTGCAGACCAAGCTAGTCAGGCTTATGGGGCGATAGTTTCCAGGATCCATTGAGGCACCACCTTTGTGGAGAGAGACCACTGTTGCTGTACGCCACTCTTTGGGTACATATCCTGTAGTAAGGCTGAGATTGAACAGTAGTTTTATGTTTGGATTTAGCTCTTCTTGGAGTTCATTTAGGATGCAGCCCAGGACACCGTCTGGTCCCATTGATGCTGTGTTTTTTGCTTTGGAGAGGGCGGCTCTTACCTGAGCATCTGAGATGTCAGGGGGGCAGCACTCTGCTGGGATAGATATTTGCCCTTTTGGTGGGGAGGGGGGGACATTTGCACTGAACCTGTCAGCTAGGATATTAGCAATGTCTGTGGGTTTGGTGTATTTTTTGTCATTTTGGACTAATTCTGAGCATATCTGGGAATTCCCACCCAGGTTCCTAACATAACTAAAGAAAGCCTTGTGATTATCCTTAGTGTCCTGTGCAATTTTTCTCTCTAGGCTGGCCTTAGACGATTTTATGAGTACTTATAGTTTTTTGCTAATACTGATCAGAGATGCCTTCTCTTTTTGGGATTTTGCTCTATCATGTAGTAGCTTCCTCCTTCTATTGTATAGTTTCTTTTATGGCTGGGGTCCACCAGACAGGACGTCTGCCTTTGGCAGATTGGGTCTTGGTTTTATTTGGGATTGCATGATCCATGCATTCCTGAAGGTGTTCATAGAATACGTTTATAAAAGATTCTGCGGTCTGGGCCGTATTTTCCACAGGCCCGGGGGCTTTGAAGGATTCTACCTCGGTTTTGAGGAGTGTGAAATTTGCTTTAGAGAAGTTTTTCACTGTGGTTTTCTGGGCAGGGGGTGGGGTCGGGATGTGAATATCCAGTGAGATTAGTTTATGGTCTGATCTTACCAGTGAGGGATACACTTCTGGTCTGGAGCATAGAGTCCCCATATTGGTGATGATCAGGTCCAGTATGTTTTCCCCTCTTGTGGGAGTGGTAACAAGTTGTTCCATACCATTTGAGTTTATAAATTCTAGGAACCTTTGGGCTAGGGTGTTGGAGCTAGAGTAATGCTCCCAGTCTATGTTTGGGTAGTTGAAGTCGCCCAGTATAATGGTGTTTGGAGAGACCTTCATATTTTCCAGTGTTCTCAGGAAGGCCGAGTGGGGTTCCTGGGTTTGGGAGGGTAGTCTGTAGCAGGCTATAAACTGGAAGGCAGTTTTACCAACTGTTAGTTGAACATGGATAGTCTCTGATGCTTCGTGCTGTGCCACCAACCTGGAGGTGTGGGTATCTCTGACGAATATTGATACTCCCCCTCCTTTTGTGGTTCGGTCCAGGTTTTGGGGCCGAAAAGCATAGTATGAGGTATAACCTGGTAGTGCTGGGGTGCTCTCGGGAGCCTTGAACCAGGTTTCTGTTATTGCACAGATATCGATGTTCTCCATGCTAAGGAGAGTTTCAAGTGCATGCATCTTGAGGTTTAGACTTCTGGCGTTGAGTAGCATTACTCTTAGTTTCTTATCCCTTGTGGTACCTATGGATGTGGGTTTGTCTTTTGAGCCTTGCCTAAAAAGGCAATATGGGGGTAGCAAGAGCCTTTGCCAATATCCGAAAACCCAGGGGTGACAGGTGCAAGACGTCCCTAGTGAAGCATCGTGGCTTGTCGAGCATGTCATCCCAGGCTGACAGGCATTGGATCCCCTTTGAATGACACCAATACTTAAGTTAATTGTTGAAATTGATCATCTTGTCTTCATATTGTGGCATCATTCTTGCTAAGGGTAAGATGCTACTCAAGGTCAGGGTCATACTGGCCTGGGCTACATGCTCAGGGAGCTCCTCTATATCTCTTTTCATGTAGTTCAGGGTGGTACATCTCAGGTAATTCACACCAGCATGGACAATGACTGAGTCATATTTGTACTTGCCTTGGAGTGACCTGAGTGCTTGTGTTATATGGTGGATCCTAGCACCCGACAGGCAGCTCACAGTGACCTTCTCCTTGTTCAGCCTGGTGAGCGGGACGTCAGTGTGCCTGACGATAGGGTCACCTATTACAAGTGTATCAGGTGTGTTGTTTAGCCCTAAGGGCTGTAACTGTTTGGCACACTGGCTTTGTGAGCTATGTGTTTCACGTGTTTTGTTTTGGGGTAGCGGTTGCTTGGATGTCTGCTTTGGAGGTCTCTGCTGCTTAGGCAGATTTTTATTTATAGTCTGCGAGTATGTTTTTGTGTGTTTATGTGTTTGGTTTGCTGTCATGGTAGGTCTATGTGAGACTGGAATTGTAGTGAGTGTGGTTTCCTTCTCCTCCTGACTGGTTACGCCAGTACTGAGTTGAGAGAGCTTAGCCTCCAGTTTGGCTATATGGTTGCATCTCTCACATGTGTTGGAATTTGTTGGGAGAAGGAGAGGGTTGTCTGTGTACATGAGGCAGTTGTAACATTGCCTCAAGATTCCCAGATTCACCAGCAGGACTGGAGAGGTGATTGACAACTGACCTTTGGACATGCTAGAATAGTATTGGGAATTCCTTTATAATTGAAAAAAAGGGCCAATGGGGAACAAGGTACCCAAGGGGAGTTTGTAAGGGTGTAGTGCTTTAATATTTTAGTGCTGACTTATATAATTGCTTTAGTGAGCAAGTACCAGGTAACTTAAATGCAATGTGTTACAGGTAACTTAAATGCAAAAATGACAAACAGTAACTTTCTTTCAAGTGAAACAAGGAAATAAGTACAGTAAGCAATGCAGATATCACTAGGGATCCACAGAAGCACTGAAAAGCCGCGTTTTAGGTGGAATTAGCATTTCAGGGAAATAACAAACAAACAACAACAAGCATACAAACAAAGCTAGATTCAGCAGGCCTGGATCTAGTCTATGCTACAGCAAACAAGGTGTACCAATTTCAGTCAGAAACAGTTCAAATATGCAGGCACTATAAGCCTTTAACCAGAAATTCCCAGCTCAGAAGGGCAGAGTCCAGCCTCTCCTCCCACAAGAGTGCAGACCACGAACCTTCTTAATGTAAAATAACTGGCCTGAAGCCCAAGTGCTTAAACCAGAACTAATACACTTTTAGAATAACAGACACTGAGCCCTCAATCAGCAGTTCCCAACTTAGAAGATGTAAGCTACCTGTCCTGCCACCACAGTGCAGGCCACAAACCTTCCTAATGTAAAACAACTGGTCTGAAGCCCAAGTACTTAATCCAAAAGACTTAGAATGATAGCTACACTTTAATCAAGTTACTATCAAGCAGTAATAAATACAATTGAATATTTTAAAGAATGCCTGGATTACTGCTCAAGTTATACGAACAAATCTAGATTCAGCAGGCCTGGATCTAGTCTATGCTACAGCAAAGAAGGTGTACCAATTTCAGTAAGAAGCAGTTCAAATATGCAGGCACTATAAGCCTTTAACCAGAAATTCCCAGCTCAGAAGGGCAGAGTCCAGCCTCTCCTCCCACAAGAGTGCAGACCACGGACCCTCTTAATGGAAAATAACTGGCCTGAAGCCCAAGTGCTTAAACCAGAATTAATACACTTTTAGAATAACAGACACTGAGCCCTCAATCAGCAGTTCCCAACTTAGAAGGATGTAAGCTACCTGTTCTGCCACTACACTGCAGACCACAAACCTTCTTAATGTAAAACAACTAGTCTGAAGCCCAAGTGCTTAAACTAAAAGGCTTAGAATGAGTTACACCAAGCAGTAATAAATACAATTGAATACTTTTAAGATGACGCAAAAGCAAAATAAAGTAGGAAGAAACACAAATACAGTAAAAGCAGAAGCATTTTTTTTTTTTTTTTTTTTTTTTTTGAGTGCGCAAATGAGATGGGCCCAGGAGGAGTATCCAAGTACAAATTTACAAGAGGGACAAGCAGTTTCAAAGCCACCAAGATTAACACCAAAACAAAAACAGGGAGGGTGGCTGGGGACCTACTGAAAAAACAGAGTCACAACTTCCAGCTAGATATTGCTCAATGCAACACAAACAAATTAATTTAAATTGTGTATTATTTGAAAAAAAAGTGCAGATAAAAATTTACTTAACATCTTGTTCCATACTGACACATGTTTGATTCCCTGGAATGACACCAATTATTTAGTCAGCTGTTGAAGCCCGTCATCTTTTTCTTTGTACCTAGGCATCATTTGTGGAGAAGGGTGGGATTTCATTCAGCATCAATGTCTTGCTTGCATTTATAACATACACAGAGAACTCAGGCATGTCTCTCTGCATTTTCTTTAGTTTTTTTTCCCTCAAGACATTTACATCCATATGCACAACAACCATGTTGTAGTTATCTTTGTCTTGTCCGAAGGTCCTAAGGGTCTTTGATATGCCTGAGATCCTGGCACCGGAAAGAAAAGTCACTGTCACCCTGTCTTTGTCCACCCTAATGAGTACCATTTATGAAAACATTTTTGTTCAGGAAGTGGTCTAGTGTATTGGTGTTCAGTCCCCTTATCTCATGGTGGCTCTTTGTTAAAGGTGAGATATTATGTGATGCAATGTTTGATTTTGATTTCTGCTGAGCCTTAATCTTTACAGGTCTGGGAGGGTTATCTAAGGATTAATTTAGCATGTTAGCATATGGCATTGTATTAAGTGTCACATTTGGATATATGTCATGTGCTGTGCTAGTATAATGCTCACATTTTGTGTTTCTGAGAATGAGTCCTTCATATTTCTTAAATATGTGCACCTTTTACAAATGGAATTATTTGTGTTTATTAAGAGCTCATTATATTTGAACATAAGGCAGATGCTACACTGTTTTAGGGGAACAAATGATATGATGCCAGCAATAAAAGGGGACAAATAAGATGACTTTTTATTTTGTCCATTGTAGAGTAAATCTTGATTTGATTTAAAGAGAGTTGCAGAGGTTAAATAAAATAAAGACCTACAGTCTATAGAAATAATTTTCAGCTGGGTGGGGGAAGTGCAGTTATCTATGAATACTGATTTAGTAAATAAGTACTTTGGATTTAAATGTGGTTGCAATAAGCACAGCTCAGGGATCTTGTGTAATAATAGCACTGAATCTTATTTGTATCAGCTGTGCACTAAACTGCACAATGTAGCACCACTTTAGCTGCTATGAGCAACTTTTAGGATGTTTGGTGCTTAGCTCTGAGTGTTATGCAGTTATCAGCAGTTTGCTACACCTATATGTAGAGGGCATGGGGTTAGCATATTGGTTAAGGTGTTTACCTTGCAAGCATAAGATCCATGGTTCAGTTCTCCCCTTTAAGGAAATTGGCTAGGCTTAAAATGGCCCAAAACGATGTTAGATTAGTACTTACCCATAGACCTATGGATCATATTTACTGAGAAGAACTGGATAAGTTAGTTATATGAGGAAAAGTTTCAACAAAAAATGTCTACATCTTTGTAGTGCATACTTTAACCAACTCCACACAATACAAAATAATCAGAAAAATGAAAGAACCAATGAAAAAACACTAAAGTTCTAAGCAAACATGTTTATCTTTCCCAGAAGAGGAACTATTACCCTCCTCTCACTAGTCTAACCACTACAAGCTCTTGAAGACTCATACAAATGTTCAAAATTGGTTGTTTGTTATAATTTTGAAAATGTCAATGGCACAAAACATTACTTGAGATGCAGTTTAAACTATAGAACAACTTTCATTTATAACTGTAACTTCAAATTCAGAAAAAAAACAGCGAACTACAGAAAACTGCAGAAAAAAGCCAGAAACCACTCAAAATTGATTTAAATAGATAGGAACACTGCATAAACCACACAACATCCTCATAATTGTATAGGAACTGTAAAAAACAACTTAATTCATAGCTGCAACTTCAAATTCAGAGAAAACACAGCAAAATGGTGAAAAAAATAAATAAACCACTCAAAACTGATTTAAATAGCTAGGCAACATTAAATGCAGTAGAATAATTGTACTTTCCAGAAAAGTCCATATAAATAAATCATCCTCTCATTTTCTCAACCAACTTGCACCAAAATGGGTCATAGTAGTCTTCAGGATGTATAAGATCTGTGCCAGAAGACTAGCCCAGAGAATGAAAATTCTACCTTTATCTGATATTGGGAACTTATGTGAGGTGTCATTATGTTAGAAGGCATCACTTGCAATCCTAATAGTTCATATAATCATAGCAGATACAAGGCAATTGGGCCTAGTGGCCATTTGTGCTCTGCCAGTATTCACTCTTAGACCTTACCACCTTTTTCAATGAAGGACAGGCCAGTTTGCCTGTTGGTCAATTTGTGTATACCCATTCACTTATCTAATCTGTGTTTGAAGGACAGAAAATTATCACACTACTGGACATGCAGTGAACATTTGTCCCAGAAGAGAAGAAGGCATTGCATGCCAGATGTAGCACTCCACATTGCTTTGTTAATTTGCTAATGTAGGTTTAACTCTAGTCCTCATTCTTGTAGGACTATTTGATTTATGGACATATTGAAGGTTTTGGACTACTGGATCCTTAATGCCCTGAAATACAAGGCCCAGATCACCCTCAGTAGTCACTTGGATACTGAATATAGAGATAGTACTTCCAGTCTCTCTCATTTTAGCTCAGGTCTTAGTGTATTCTATGAAAGGCTTAATGCAGAATACATGGGGTTAATAACATCTTTACCTCTGGATGACAAACCTTCAAAGATTAGTAATGCCATGTAGAAAGGCATCCATATCTATTGTTGCAACACGATGGTCTAAAGTGTAGGAATTTTCTGCCCACATTCTCAAGTCTTGCAACGTTTTCATTTTAAAATGGTGTTATTTACACTGTATGCATGAGAAAGGGGTTTGAAATTCTCACTGAATGCAGCAATACTGCACGTTTAATATTTCATTTTTTTTCTACTTTTTGTGAGCCAGTTGTTAGGAAGTGAAACTCTTGGTGGCATGCCTGCATGTCAGAGGGGGACTTAAGGATGACACCCAGTTTGCAGTCATCTACAAACTTGCTTAACCATAGATCATCATTTGTGATTTGGAGATCTATGAAATAGATGCCAAATAGAGGATGATCCAGTACAGAGTCCTGTGGGACATCACTGGCCACCTTCATACTCACAGGGGTACACCTACTACCCTCATTGTGTGGGTTCAGTCCACTAGCCAATTTGCTATTCATCTTATCACATGGGATGAATTTGCTTATTTATCACACCAGCATGCGGTATGGTAACAAAAGTTTTGGCCAGGGCAAAGTACACCATGTGAACATACATCCAACGTCTGTGGCTTGTGTGACTTTTTCAAAGAAGTCTATCAGATTTATTAAGCAGGATGTACTTTTCACAAAGCCATACTGCTGAGTGCCAAGCTTAATACAATTTTTGATAACATAGTTAATCAGGTCTGTTATAATGTGTTCCAAAGCTTTATAAATGAGACTCATCAAACTAACAGGTCTATAGTTTCCCAAGTTGTTGGTGGGACACCCCTTACGTAGTAGCACTAAAATAGCTGGGTACCAGGCCTCTAAGACAGAGCCAATGGTAAGCTCAGGTTGAATGCATTAGGGAGCAGGTCTGCCAATACCTGTTTAGTACTTGTTATAAAATACTCAGATATATCATCTGGTCCCATAGATGTATTTTTTTGTTTTAGATAGTACCTTAGATATGTATTCTTTATTTATGATGGGGGGGTCAGATTTCCTCAGGGATCTATAGGCTATGTAAAATTGTGTCAGAGTAAAATTAGCAGTTATATTTTTAGCTAGGATGTTCGCAGTATACTCTAGATCAGAATAGGCTGTTACTCTTTAAAATTCCAAACCTCATAAGTGTGAGTCTAAGAAGAGTAAAACTGAGTGTACAAAACTGGGAACATGCATATACAAAATTTGAGATTGCTGTGCTTCACAATAATCCTTTTTTACATGATATAGTGAGAGTTGGTATTTATAAGAAAAGTGGTTATGGGGTGCAGCTTCCCACACTGTGGAGTGCTGGGGGTGGCCCCTACAATAAATACCATTAAAGGAGAACAGGAGTCGTCAATCTTTACTGTTCCCGTTAAGCTTTGCTGTTTCTTTATTGCAATTCTAACACCCACAATTGCTGGTCTTGGAATTACAATATTAAGGTGCCCAATAATTGGGCAAAGGAACCACATTAGCTTTTGAGAAATATCTGCCAGCACTGTAAATATTATTCGAATATCACCTGCATCCAGATTAAGTGAGAACAGGCCACATTTAACTGAGGGCAGTCTGTGATGCAGTGGTTAACATTGCTGCCTCACAGCAAGGGCTTCTCAAGTTCGATTCTCAGCTAGGGTGCCTTCTGTATGGAGTCTCCATGTCCTTCCTTCATTCGAGTGAGTTACTTCCAGGTGCTCCGGTTTTCTTCCACATTACAAAAACATGCATCCGGAGTGTTTCTCCCCAGGCCTCTGCTGAAAATGGGCTCTGACCCAGTTGGACTTTCCCAGTAAACAAATGTTAAATAAATACATAATCTTCCCTTAGTTATACTAATGTAACCTATAAGGGCTAAACATCCAGTTCAAACAAAAGAATTGTCCTCTTTCACCTCGTTCCACTTCTAATGGCAATACTGAACAAATTATTTTGACCCACCTTCTCACAATTGGTCGAATCCTGATATATTCTTTTCATAACCATTATAAACTCTTCATGACAAGTGAAATACAAAATCTAAAAAAAATATACTCCGAACTTAATCTGACAAATGCTGCTCAATCCTAAATGCTAGAAGAGATTCCATAGAGACCTTCACAACAGCAAGAATGGCTAAGACTGAGTAGGCCTCATGTACATGACATGCCTTGCCATCGGAAAAATATGTTTCATCCCAATGTACTAACAGGGTATCTCTAAATGTATACATCCACTGAGCCTAGATATGCACAGTAGCACTGATTTACAGTTATGCAAAAATCATTTTCATATGCTGAAATTCTAATTATTATATCAATGATTTTTTAGTTTAATCTTTGGTCATGCATGTGATTACATTATAATCATGATGTGATTTAAGCAGATTCCAAGTACAGATCATTGATTAAAGCAAAGTGATGGATTTACAAGTAGAAAATACAAGAAAAAGGCAAGTTGGGGTAAGTGAGTGAGTGTTTTTGCCTAAAATATCAATTTAAATAAACTCTCATGTTTTTGATGATCAGATAATCCAGATTCTTTTATTTTACAAATAGTGTCCTTGGACATACATATAAAGTACATAATTCACATCTAATACTGAAAGAGGTTAGTAAGTGTCACGTACCTGCAGGTCCTTTCCTGGTTTGGCAATCATGGCCATTGCTGTATGCTCCCATGTGGATGAGAAAAAGACTGTTTCTGTAACAAAAGAAAGCTGCAGGCTTCCTGTGACATACCCAGTGATTCATCCTTGATAGGGTTGCACATTACTCCTTGGAGTTCTTCAGGGTCAGAGGTCTTTACTCATTATACCCAGTTCTGACATTATGAAACAAAGTCTCCTGCGGTCTGGATGGCAACATCACTTTTCTCCGATATTTCTGGAATCCTTTCCTTGTTTTATCTGAGATGGATCTCAACTTCTCTTAACGTTACTCAGTAACATCCTGTAATATATCACCAGTGGAATACTTAGCAGCTGATGAACTTGGGTACCTAATGGGTGTAACCTACTGAGTCTTAGATTTCATCCTGCCCCTTCTAATAAGCAGCTTCAGACTGTAAAGTTAAAAAGTGAAACTTGTTAAAGCTGCTGTTGTTTTCCAGTCCAGAATTGAGTCATGAACTGCACACCTGTCTAAAATACTTACTGTGCTTGTCCAATGATATGGGACTAAGAATGGCAGTAGAAGTATTCATTGATTGTATCATATTGAATGCCCCCCTGCTCACCTCAGTAATGTATGCTAACCCTAATCCTGCCCCCACCCCAACCCTAACCCCATGTTGTACCTTAAAAAACTCTCTCATAACACTGCCACTATTCAGGAAAATTGAAGAGTTGTGTTATGGGGGCAGGTTAGTATAAAGGTCAGAAAAAGGAACTTGTTTTCCTTTTTCTATGTTTCTCTCATTCAATGTTTAAGTAATTCAGTGTTATGTATCTTCAAGTTTATTTTTGTCTGAGCATTTTATACAGCATTAAGTAAGTTCAATCATATACATATATATATATATATATATATATATATATATATATATATATACCTATATATATATGCACTACAAGGTGTTCTTAAGCCATAAAGAGAATTGCAATGTCACCCTCTCTCAAATCTTGATGACATCTCACCAAATTTTACACAATTCAGCTTTTTCCCAATAGGCCATTAATTCAGCTCTCTAGTGGGCATGTCTGTTTCAGGTCATTGCAGCCACAAACAGCTCAGTTTATGCCGTGTTCATGTTCTCATTGAATCCATCACTAGATAAGTTACAAAAGTCCCTGCCTTCACTTAAACTTCAATCCACTCCTTATCAACATTATTGTCCATTAATTGTTCCATCATCATCATCAGCCCCCTTTTCCCCATTTTTTTCTACATGGGGTTGGGGTATCGTGTTAACTGTCACCATCACTCTCGATTCAGTACCACACTCCTGCCTTCTTCAACACTCACACCTGACCATCGCAGATCTTCTTTCACACAATCCATCCACCTCTTTGCTGGACATCCTTGGTTCATCTTACCTTCTTCCTGTCTGTCCCAAATCTTCTTCACCAAAAACGATTCTGGTAAGGATGAATTGCTCCAACAAATTCCATTTATTTTTATCCAGTGTGCTCCTTCCTTTTCTAAAGTTCCCATTTCCAATTATTTTATATTTTTCACAAAATGTAATACTTCAAATACAGCTGCTTTAGATTTTGATTTCCATTTTCTAGTAACTGCTTTTTGGCAGCCAGCAGAATTAAACATAATAAGGCCTTACCAAATCTAGGGAATTCAGATCCTGTGTCCCAGCTCAAAAGAGTCATTTCTATAGTTACAGCCATTATCTCCGCGAATATTTCTGACAGACTATTCGGTAGGGAATTTTTAATTACTCTCAGCTCATTATACTCCCCAAAAACAAGTTCCCAGTCACCTCTGTGCTACCTATCACACCTCTAACATGTTCTATCTACTTGAAGAAAAATTCTTTGAAGTCTGCTTGGGGTATAAAAATATCTGTCCAACTTTCTGGACTTCATTGCATACTTGGAGGCATACATATAACCTCCCATTGTTCCCTTATAAACTGCTTTTCCACAAAATCACAGAAACATCAGTAGTGAATTGTGGAATGGAGTCCTTATGCAAGCAGTAACACCCAACCGACCACACAGGAATGGTGTGAGGCCTGTTGCTGCAAAAGGAGGGCCTCTTCAACCCTGGAAGGTCTATTATTTACACAATTACATCCACTTTAGAAGGCATTATTGTGGATAGAAAATATGTTTGTTATATCAGTTTGCATTTATTAATAAATTAAAATACTTTTTTGTATTTTTGACGTAAAGTATTTCTTCCTCCAAGTGTTTCATAATTGTTGTGGGATATGGCATAGCTGTTAGAAGATGTATTTTACATCTAAAATACATATTATACAAGTAGGTAATGTCTTCTATACACATGCCCACTCGTACACAGGTACACACACACACACACACACACACACACACACACACACACACACACACACACACACACACACACACACACACACACACACACACACACACACACACACACACAAACATACATAAACTCTGAGTTTTATATATACATAGATTAACAGTTGCTTTCACACATACGGAGAAACTCATATACACCCACAAAGTCACATCTAGAGGTACAGACAGACCTTGTCATCAAATAAAAGAAAAAAATATATATAGTGCAAAGAAATGCATCTGTCCAAATTTTTCTCAAATCTCTCTCCTCTGTCACACTCACACACACACACACACACACACACACACACACACACACACACTAACACACAAAGACACAGACGCACATGTTCTTCTAATGCAGTTAACAGCATTACTTATTTTATTTATTTTCTCACTCTCACTAAATAGTGCTATATATAATGTGGAGGAATTAAAATGGTTATATTGTAGTGTAGTACCCCACTGAAGTTTGCACAGTTTTGGGCACTCACCAGTTAACTGCCATTCCGGGGGGGGAGGGGGTCATGGCAA
Source organism: Protopterus annectens (assembly GCF_019279795.1). Taxonomy (NCBI): domain Eukaryota; kingdom Metazoa; phylum Chordata; order Ceratodontiformes; family Protopteridae; genus Protopterus; species Protopterus annectens. The sequence continues at coordinate 513,666,797 of NC_056742.1, read as the reverse complement.
GCTTGATGGACAGCAAACATGCTGCAAGAGATTAAGTTTAAGAAGGAGAGCAGGCAGGTTTCTAGCAGCAAGTATAACCCAATAGTATCTATTAATAACGATTGTGGTTTTAATAAACAGGCCTCAGTTTGATTTCCATCTTTGATTCTTATTTGTGCTATAACACGAGGTGGACCAAAATTGACCTGATCTGCAGGAAGTAATAGTAACGGTCGCATTGGAGCATTATTATTATTATTATTATTATGCACGGTCCGTTTGTCTTTTGCATATTTTTATGTTGTTATGCTGCCTAAGTGGTGTGTTTAACTACATTGATTAGGCTTATTTTGTGTAATCAGTTGCAATGATTACACTGGCGATATGTAAGTCTGTGCAGTGAGACTGACTGACACAGTAAATGTTAACGTATATATGGAAAACTGGCAGGCAAGTGAAATTAAAAAAAGTAGTATTTAATGTAAGAGGGGGCTACTGGCCTCTCCCCCCCACCATGATTTTTGTGTATATACTAATATGTTAAAACATATGGAGAACACCTGTAGAAATGTACTTATTTTAATGACAGGGGCATTAAGGGGGTGGTAGCCCTCTTACAAGAATCATTCAGTGCATGTGTAGTTTTGCAAATGCATGATGTTACAGCATTCATAAAGTGCTAGATATTCATATTTTTTATCCTTTTCTCACACTTCACAATTATTCAGATGAAAGTGACAACTCCAAAATGTAGGCATGATGATTGCAAATGTGGGACGGCAGTGGACGGGATTGGTCACTGCGCATCTGAGAGGGTGAGTACCCCACTACAATATAACCAAATGGCAGCTCCTTGCAACTGCTTATTACAGTTGCACTTTCTTTTTTTTTTTTAATTATTTTTTAAGTAGCACTCACTAAGCAAATATTTTTAGTGAATGAACCAAAATGGGTGCTGTTTTCTTTCAGCCTCACAATTACTTAATATGCTGCTGAGAAGCTGCAGACTTGATACAGGGTTCTCCCTGTGATTTAATAGTCTCATGGAGAATACCATGTCTCCAAAAGGGTATCGCTGTTCCCATTAGCTCATTTTATAAATTTAGTTAGCACTATCACCCATGCCTGCTAATGTTGTCTCTTTATTTGGATATCTCGATCATTGCAGAATACTGAATCTAGGATCATTTATGTAATCTCTGTATATATTTAGCAAAGTTGTATACACAGTCTTTATTTGCAGTTGGTCCAAAACAGGGACCTTAAGATCAACCTTGAAACAAAAACATCAAGAAATTGATCAAATGATCCCCACTCTCTTTCTGTCTCCATCCTCAGAAAGGCTTGAGATTCTGATTGTTATTCCTAATCTATTTTTCTAAACCTTCAGGCCTGGAACTCAAAAAGGACTGGTACTTGTACGCTTGGAAGAAATCAGTTTTGGTGTCAGTTTCCATGAGGTTACTGTTTGAGTTCACTGCTGAAATATCCACGTCTGCCCTCTTTAATGCTGTGTCCCGAATTAGCCTTTTATTTCCTCTAAACTAATCTTAGTCAGTTCTTTCAATTCCTCAATAGTGGCAGTACCTACCTGTAAGTCCACAGATATCAGAACTGTAGACCACAATGATATCACAGAAGAACACTGAGCTTCATGTAAGGGACCAAGTTGCAAAGTCATGTATTCCTGCATCACAAGGTTACAGATTTGCAGAAATGTTTCTATTTCTTGCAGTCACTTTTGCTTTCATATTTATGAAATACATAAATAAAATATAATTTTCACAATGGAAAGCCTTCTTTTTATTTTGCTTTTGGTAAAGTGCTTTATTTAATGCATGAAGTCATGTTAGTATATAGCAGGAAGTCCATAAGTCCATGGCCTGTAGACACTGCATGGATTATTTATTGTACAACGTAGCTCATTCCACATTTTCGCATCACTTCTCATCTGCACACAGTTTTGAATGCAGTGATTATTTCTTTTTAATATTTGTCTCCCCACCTTGCAGCTGACTGTCTGCATCTGCTGGTGCCACTCTTCAATCTCCAGCTCCTAAGTTCCCCCAGATGTAATGCCCTCATTTGCAGAGGACATTGAGGCATTCCAGTGCAGTATCACTTTGTTGCTATGGCAATTTTTTTTATGTGATTGATTCTCCCCCACCTGATGTACAGTGATGCACAGACGTCCATCTATGTGCACCCCTGCCAATTTTTTAGCATGGGTTAAAACTCCTGATATCACCACTGAATGCTGTTATTTATACTGAAAGACCTCCCCTTTCTTTGGATAGGTGAGGTTGAAAAATACTATTTGTTTCCCATTCCCGTTGGTGACTTCTCATGTGCTGAATTTGCTAGTCAAACCCAGGTTATCTGTGTCCCAGTCAAGACTCCATTCCACGTTACCTTGGAGCCAGTGATTGCAGTGTTCATGCATACTTTCCTGGGTACAAATTGCTGTGATTTTTTCACCACAATATAAACAGGTATTTCACAGACCTATTTAAGAATGTAAGGACAGTGGTATGTATAGAGAAGGCAGAAAGACAGCCTACAAGTTTCCAACATCCTTAATCAAACACATATTGACTGATATTCAAACTGACATCTGTGGTTGCAGTGGGCCAATACAAAATTACAGTTATGAAAGTAAAACTGCTGTTATCATGTACCCAGTGGAATCAGTAGGTTCAACATAGGAATGATACTGAATTAAAACAGTGGTTTAAGGTCAAGAAGATCTTTTGCTTCCAGCCAGCAGGAGATTGTCCCAGATTTTCTGGCACTGTATTCAGTAGTTTCTTATTATAAGTAACAATGTGAACAGCTAAAGCCAACCCTAATAAAAAAAAAAAAAAACTGCACAGACATTGCACTTTTTCAACTGCTCAGATTATAGTTTCAGATAATGTTACACTGCCTTGTGTAAGCGATTTAGCTTGACACTCTGCTGACCGCCTTGCATACAAAAAGACCTTTATTATTTACATGCCAAGAGCTTGGATTTGCCTGCTTCTATGAGAATTACATTTTGTCATTTTTTTTAATCACCTGAATTCTGGACCTGAAACCGCAGCACGCAAGTCTGTGTGTAGTCGAGAAAGGCATTTCAGCATCTGCTACACCTCTAGCTCTGTAGCACCAGTGTAGTGAAGAAGGCCTTCTTATTAAAAGTGGCACAGCTGAAGGAGCTCGTATTTCAACCAGCCACAAATTTCCTTTTTCCCCTGACAAACAGGCCTCTGAAAAAAAAACTTAGAGCAGGAATCCTCCATGTTAGCAGAAAGTTTCCTGTTTCTTTTTCACCTCACTATTAGCATCATTATTCTGCTCTTGGGAAAAGCTCTGTTTTCAGCTGAAACAGCTTTTTCCTTCTTTAAACTAAAGTTTGAGGTATGAGGCACACTCAGAAATTATTTGTTTCCATACTGAAGTCTTCAGGATATCGCATGCATATGGACTTTGTGTCTTCTTCCCAAGTGATATGGCAGAAGTAGAAAGGAATCACTAAGTACAGAACCAGCTGACAGTTACAAAGAGTAGATGTCTGTATCATCACTTAGGTTCTTAATAACGGTTTATGAGCCACTTGGCTGCAACAGTGGTCAGGTTTGCCACAAACCTGGCTACAGACATGTCTGCTGTTCAGTACATCACAGTGGACACTGCACAGTATCCCTAAATTTTCCAAGATAACATCTACTGACTTTCCATATGGCCTTTTTGGATTTTTCTTTAAATTTAAGAGTACTGACATTATTTGCCTGAATGTTAGTGTGCGCTGGAAGGCATTTATTTATATAATTATCTTTTTCTGTGACTGGGTAAGTCTATGTGCACTAAAATACACTTTTCTACTGCAACTTGGGCCGACTAGGCATAAATTACAGTGTCAAACGATACAATCTGAGTATCATATAGAGCCTTTACATAGAAGCAGCTATGCTTATTACATTGATTAGTAGAAAAAGATTTGAAGAAAGGAAATGACAGGGTTACATTATTGTTTGAAACAATGTTTATAATGAGAAATTTGAAGAGCAACTTTTACTCTGTGAAGACAGGCAGTTAGTAATGGCAGAGCAGGCAGTAATTATGAATCAATTATTCATTTAACAAAAGCCCACTCAGGTAACACAGTTATCTCTACAGATACAGAGAGTAATGGTTGTGTGTAGAAGGCAATCAATGAAGTCTGAACAAGTGTGTGTGTGTGTGTGTGTGTGTGTGTGTGTGTGTGTGTGTGTGTGTGTATGCATTGTCACGTCTGTATGTATATGTGTGTGCGTGCGTGCGCATGCATGTTCATCTGTGTGCATGTGTACATGAACATATGTGCACGTGTGTGTGTGTGTATATATGCATTGTCACGTCTGTGTGTATGTGTGTGTGTACGAGTGCAAGCTCATGTTCATCTGTCTGCATGTGTCCATGAACATATGTGCACGTGTGCATATGAGTGTGTGTGTGCGTGTGTGCGTGTGTGTGTGTGTGTGTGTGTGTGTGTGTTTGTGTGTGTGTGTGTGTGTGTGTGTGTGTGTGTGTGTGTGTGTGTGTGTGTGTGTGTGTGTGTATGCATTGCCACGTCTGTGTGTATGTGTGTGGGCACGCGTGCACATGCATGTTCATCTGTATGCATGTGTCCATGAACATATGTGCACATGTGTGTGTGTGTGTGTGTGTGTGTGTGTGTGTGTGTGTGTGTGTGTGTGTGTGTGTGTGTGTGTGTGTGTGTGTGTGTGTGTGTGTGTGTGTGTGTGTGTGTGTATGTATGTATGTATGTATGCATTGTCACGTCTGTGTGTATGTGTGTGGGCAAGCGTGCACGTGCACGTTCATCTGTATGCATGTGTCCATGAACATATGTGCACGCGTGTGTGTGTGTGTGTGTGTGTGTGTGTGTGTGTGTGTGTGTGTGTGTGTGTGTGTGTGTGTGTGTGTGTGTGTGTGTGTGTGTGTGTGTGTGTGTGTGTGTGTGTGTGTGTGTGTGTGTGTGTGTATGTGTGTTCATAGGTTCATAGGTGTTTACTAGGCTAATAACCACAAGGCCTTTTTAAGCCTAGCCATGCATCCCAATTCTCTGATAATATCTGGTACCCTTGATAAGTGTAAGCAGCAGATTAGGAAATGAAACATTTACAGGTTGCCTGTACCCATTAGAGACATAGGTACCAAACCAGGGAAAATTTTCCTGTACCCCATCCATTTGTCCAAGTTACATTTAAATTGGGTTAGGTGGGAACTCTGCCTCACATGGATGGGGAGCCTGTTCCATAGACAGGATGCCTCTGGGATACATACCTGTCTCTCCAGTAGGTCCTATTTATATCACAGGCAAGGTTTAAGTCTTTAGAATGGGTAATTATGGTGCTATTTGTTTTTTGGATATGCAGGAGGTCCATCAGAGTTTAGTCTAACAATGTCCTGTAAGCCAGGCATAGATCTCCCCTCAAAAACCTATAGGAGACAGAATACAGGGATAGGGCCTTGAGGTGGTCTGCATAGGACATTTTATTCATGCCATGTATTCTTTTAGTGAGGAACCTCTGTGGACATTCAACTTGCTGGATATGCCTGGTTAGGTACATACTACAGGGGGCATTATACTCAATGATAGGTCTGATGAATGCCGAATGCAGTGGTTCAATACCTTCCTTGGACTTAGATGCCATACCTTTGTTTATAAGTAGAGCGACATAGAATGATTTCCTTACGATTGTAGACACACGATGGTCAAACGCTAGATTACTGTCTGTGTGTGTCCCTAATTCCCAGACTACTGGGTCAACTATAAGGGGTGTGTTGTCAATACGATAGTTACCAGGGATGAAAGACTTCCCAAAGGATACTATTATGCATTTCTTGGCATATAGTTTTAATCCATGGCTCTGACACGAGTTATTTGTCTGTGTCAGCCCCTCCTGGAGAACATTTGTGTCAGTGTGAGATTTAATAACAGCTCCTAATTTGCAATCTTCTGCAGATTCAATCAGCCAGAGACCACTGACATTTATCAGCAGCTCTATCAATTCCTGTTACATGCATGTGTGCATCTGTGTGTATGTGAGCATGTGTGTGTGTGTGTGTGTGTGTGTGTGTGTGTGTGTGTGGGTGTATTTGTGTGAGTATGAATGTATGTGTGAGGAAACAAGCATGTGTTTGTGTGTATGGCAGTTTAAGTTTCGGTTTAGATGGCGTTTTATACTTTATTTTTAAAAGGTATAGGTTGCAGCAAATACTCTGCATGTTAAATATACTACTCAAGTTATTTATTTCTTGTCATTTGTTAACTGAAGTCGACTTCTTATTCAAGATGAACAATTTCAAGCTCTGTCTAGGAGAGAACAATAGAAAATGACAAAGATGACATTTTCAATTTGACTTATGTCTAGTGATGAGTAATGAAGCATGTTTTACAAGCAAGTAATTAAAGGGATAAATAAAAATGGAACTTTAAGTAAAAAATCAACTATAACAAAACAAACAATGCAAGACATGTGAACTATAAGATAACTTACATAAGTGGATCAAAATGTGGCATACTCCATAGCTATTCACCCCATGAGTTTATACAATAAGGTTCTCAGGGGGAGAAAAGGGGGGGGGGGACTAAAAGTTAAAGAAGATTGGAAGGAAGGAGAAAAAGAAGGCATCTAGGGTGAAGACTTCAGAGGTTCAGAACAAGAAAACACTATGTCAGTCTCATTTGTGGTGTTTTCCAGCTCCTGATATCACCAAATGCATTAGTCTTCACAAAAAATAAATTCTTTACTCTGCCAAAGCAGGAAGCTGTAAGAATGTTAATATGTTCAGGCCAAATAGCTTTAGCCTCCATGCAAATGCTTTCCAGTTACACAATAAAAATCAGAATATACTCTGTGGATGTGTGCAAACAAGCCATTTCATTGCCACATTCAAACATTTCTCCAACAACTGCTGAAGTAAAATTATTCAGTGTTTCTGTGAATTCATACAATATGCAAACTGTGCCTTTTCTCTTGCAATCTAAGTGCAATTTAGCAGCAACTCTTTATTTTCCTGTTACACAATCTACAAACTCTCCTTAAAAAATAAACAGACGTGATAACTAAGTAGTGAACAAACAACATCAGATGTTGCTCATCTAAAGACATCAGTGGGTCTTGCTTATCCAGAGTGCTTTGAAGGTATCTAGCTATATCTATATCTAGAGTGCTTTGAAGGTATATATATATATATATATATATATATATATATATATATATATATATATATATATACACAATTTTCTAATACTTATCACAGCACCTTTTTGTGGGTATGATTATAGAGAGATAATAAGCAGAAACTAAAAAGTCAAACATCATATTATGTATAATATTTATTTATTTGATGTCTATTTCCAAGGAAAGTCTGACTGGGGTAATATCCCATTTTCGGTGAAGGCCCAGGGAGAAAAGCTCCACAATGACATAATATGGTTACAGTTAAGTAAGGTTACCACAAAGCCTAATACAGAAGAAGGACATATAAACTAAGTATAAATTCAGCTTCACTTCAAACAGTGTGTACCTATATGTACATAGTACAAATACAACATCATTTCACTTTTTTTTTCCAAACTTACTTTTGACTAACTGGAAATTAAATTATTTGTAAAGTAAACATGGTTCAGAAAGTGAAAAATGTCCTTCAGTCATTGCTCTGGTTCTGCAGGCTAGTGAGTGTTTGAGCAAAGCAAGCCAAAATACATTACTGTGGACATTGATTTTTTTTTTTTAATTTGATGACAATCACACTTCTGTTGAGTACAGTTAAAAAGTGGCTACAATTGGTAGGTATAGGATGATGTGTGAATCAAAGTTACTGACCCCAGTAGTGTTGGGGGCTGTGTTAGATCAGTTTGTTAAAACGTAGTGAAAATAATTTTGACACACATGAAGCCTAGAGTTTCTCACCCAAAATGCAAAAAAAAAAAAAAAAAAAAAAATGGTATACTCACTTTCCCTAAATGCAAGGAAACATAGTATAGTCACCTTTAATTATATAGTATCACATAAATGGAATTCACGTTAAGACAGAAGTCATGGTTTGGGATTAAGGAACTTAAATGGATTGCTGTTGTTAGATTAGCATATCTCCAGTGCTGCCGTAAAATCATTCTACCTCTCATTGTATCTGTTGTGGGATCCTGTCTATCTTCAGTTTCATCCTACCCCCTTCCTTATGCTGCCCTCATTTGCCTCATCATATGTTATGCTTCATTTGGCATTTATAACTCTATACAACTTTCTCAGTTAGAAAAACCCCAGCATTTTATAATAAAAAGAATTCAAGATTTAAAGAACTGCTTTTATTTGGATATTCTAAAAACCTTATTTTCTGTGGTCTGAAGATCACTGTATTGATTTCTGAATCATGTCAGACAATAATCTGTGTGACCTCCTTTTCCTAAAAAAGAAAAACGTCACACTTAATAACCATTTTGAATGCCCAAATATGCAACAAAATAGGACAACTCCACACATTCAAGGATACATTCTTCACCTAGAACATTTATTTTCTATAGAGCTAAGTCTCCCTACACATTAGACACTTTTTACACCTTTACTGACGTAATAACATATATTGTATTAACAAGAATAACAGAAAATAGTTATATTTCAAAACACAGGTTATAGCCAACAATTCTAGATTATTAACAGCTAAAAAGCCACTAATATCATTAACAAACCTTGACAACATTAATATCATTACAGTACAAACCAAAAAGGTCTAACACAGTTTAGAAAGAGATCTTATAAACTGCTTACAATTATGAAATCTACCATCTTCAGACAATGTGCATCTGACGTTGTAAACTAGATCAAGGAAACCCCCACCTAACTTTTTTCAAGAGCAGAGTCAGCAATGCCCTGTTGACTTCATTAGGCATCTGCTAATCTCATCCTGGGACAGTCAGCAGGCTGAGAACTTCAGTGCAATGTTCAGTACAATCCACATTACCTCCAAAACCATACAAGGGAGCACAGGCCGCATTAGGGGACCCTTCATTGGTGTGCTGTAGGATCGGTAACCAACCTATGCAGATTTACCATCTTTGCAGTTGTGTAAAGATAACTTACCTGGATCTTTCCACTCAATGATAAAAAGGCAAAAATAGATGCTGCTAATTGCAATATCGAATCCATAATGTAATAACTGTTGTAACCCTCCAGTAGTTAAGATGCAGTAAACTTCTTCCTCTATACACATGCTCTTTTTAATCATGCCATGTACCTGTTGTGTGAGTGCATGGCCATTTACATATATCCAATATGTGTACCTAAGATGTGGAATGCCATTCTGATAACATACAGGGATGGTAACTACCATACCCAGGTCAAATTTATGCTTGGAAGTCCAATAGCCATCCACATAAAACACTATTGTTATCTAAGAATTATGGATATTTCATCTGCCTAATGAAAGCCATCTTAAGTGGGAGTAAGTCCACATAGCTATTGCCAAGTCCAATGACTATTCCCTGCAATGCCTCCTCAAAAATTTGTCAAGTCCTCTGAGTTTTTAGAGTAAAGAGAGTTATATAAACTATCAGTAGGCCTGTTACTGGAGGTCCTGGACAGATTCAGACCCAGAAGAGTTGTTATAGGGAAGAAAGGTTCTAAGATCAAATTTAGATAGGGCATATCACAGTCTGAAGTAACTCTATTAATCTGTTTATTAATGATAAAAGAGAAATCATCAATGTAACATTTATAAAAAAATGATGTTACATTCAAAATAAGGAACCACATATAAAATGTGTCCTCAAACTTGCCCATAGACAAATTTATATAACTGGGCAAAAATCTAGCCCCATTGCTGGATCTCCAGATTTAGTTAAACAGTTTATGAAATGCTTTCAGTGTAATAGTTATGATTTGTCTTTTTCCCTTGTATTGCAAAATAATATCATTCAGTATTTAGATATTTTTATTTGTATTTGAAATAATTTCATTCATTTCACTTTATATAGGAAGCCTACCTCTGGGAATATTTTTTGGTACACATCAAAGGCTCATGCCTCACATTTTTATGTTCCCTTCCTTATAAGGAATTTATTTATTTATTTATTTTGCATTTGTTGACCGGGATAGTCTGACTGGATACATGTCCATATTCAGCAGAGGCCCAGGGAGAAAAGCTCCAAACTTACAAACAGATAAAGACAAGCAAGTTTCAGTATATGCACAAACATATTGTACTAACATACAAGTTACAGTCTCACATTTCAAACCTATGAAGAATACAGTTTATATTCAGAAATATATACAAATATGTTACAGTTTCTCTTCTCAAACCTATAGGTGCAGCTATATATATATATATATATATATATACAGAGTATCTGCAAATATGTTACAGTTTCTCTTTTTAAACCTTTTAGTGTAAGAGGTAAATCGCTGTGAATAAAAATTGCAGGGGTATGGAAGTAGATGAGGCTTTAGTCATATTTAGAGCAAGGATATAACCAGTGAGTTTTAAAATACTGGGTTAGATTTTTTTTAACTGATTAAGGGTGGGGTTCAGAGTATGGTCAGATGGGAGCGAATTCCAGGTTTTGCCTAATGAATTTGCAAAGATTCTTCATATAGGTTGTTAGCTTTAACAGATTGAACCAAATGTTTTGTACTGGAACATAGCTTAGCATTTTTGTAGGGATGGATAATGTTTTTAAGGGAGTGTGTTTTTTCTGGATGGTTAATAACCTTGAATGCTACAGTAAGTTGATTATATTGAATTAGCCTGGGGAGTTCTAGCCTTCCTAAGAGGTTTAGGTTTTGACAATAGTGTGTCCTGTAGGGAGTTCCTGTGACAAACCTGGCAATTTGATTGTAGCAGCTAGAGAGTTTGCTGAGATCAGTTTTGTTCAAGTTAGTGAGTATTGGTGAGGCATAGAGTAGAGTTGAAAGCAGATGGGTACAGGCAATGGCAGTCCTAGCTAGAGGGGTGAGAAAAGGTTTGTTTTTGTATAGGGAGCCAACTTTTTTATTAACGGTTTTAATAGTTTGGTTTATGTGCATATCATATTTGAGGTTGTTGTCTATTATAACACCCAGGAGTTTGGTATACATATCTGGTGAGATTATGGTCCCATTGTTAGATGTTATAGTAAAACGAAGGTTGAGAGGATTTTTGAGTAGGAGAGAAGAGCAATAGCTTTGTTTTATTAGGGTTTAATATCAGCTGTTGATTAGTGATCCAGTTTTCCACTGTATTAAAGGTTTTTCTGGGTTAAACTAAGGAGATCTGATGGGGTAGAGGCTGAGCAAATCAGGGTGGAGTCATCAACATATTGTATACAGGTTGCATCTGGGATTACAATGTGGAGGTCATTGATAAAGGGAGAAAAGAAGGAGACATAATATGGAGCCTTGAGGCACACCAAGGGTAACAGGGAGAAGGGTAGAGAGTTTGTCCTGCCAAAGGACAGCCTGCTGTCTTCCACTAAGATAAGATTGAAACCATTGTATGGCATGGTTGTTTAGGGATATTTTATTTAGGGTAAGTAAGAGTAGCTGCTGGTTAACCATGTCGAAGGTCTTGGAAAGATCGAAAAACAGGTCAGAAGATAGTTTGTTGTTGTTACGGTTGGAATTTATGACATTAGAGAAGGAGATTAGAGCTGAGGTGGTGCTGTGCTGTGGTCTAAATCCATGCTGGGAGTTGTCCAGAAGATTATGTTGAATAAGGTAATGTAAGAGTTGTTTATGGATACACTTTTCCATAATTTTAGCCACAGGGGAAAGGATAGCTATTGGTCTAAAGTTTGACAGCTCAATGGAGCTGCCTCCTTTGTGGAGTGGTATGACATATGATATTTTCCAGATAGGGGGGATAGAGGCTTCAGTTATGGTTCAGTTTATCAAAATAGAGACAGGGTATGCTATGACATCAGCAGAATTTTGCAGGTAGTCTGCAGGGACGAGATCAGCTGAAAGGGTAGTTGGTTTGAGTTATTTAATTAGGGCTCTAATGAGTGAAGTTGGAACTTTTTGGAAGCTGAAGGAGAGAATGTCCCTAGGTTTAGGGGTTTCAGCGTTAGAACAAGTGGGTTTAAGTTTGTTAGCAAGGGCCTGGATGGTTTCTGTAAAGAAACTGTTGAAGGTCTTGGCAATGGACTCTGGCAATATTTGGGTTGGGGCTGAGGGGGTTGGAGTTGTAGATTGCCATGGGTGGAGAAGTTTGTTAACACCTGCCCAGAACTTCTGTGGCTTGTTGTGTTGTTTCTGCTGTAGATGGCAGAAAAAGTTTTTTTTGTCTAGTTATATGGATTTTTTTGTATTATTCCTATATTGTCAAAATTTGAGTTGATCTTGTGGGGCTTTAGAGGGGTGCCAGGTGTTCCAGGCATTATTTCTTTGGATGATCTTTAATTTGGTTTCTTTAGTGAACTAGGGGGCAACTTTGGTTTTAATTCTAATCGAGCGTGCAGGTGCATGGTTGTCAAGGATGGCCAGGAATATGTTATTAAAGTGTGTTACTGCCTCATCTAGTGGTAGTTGTTTTAGAATTGACCAATTGCATAATTTAAGTTCTTCTCAGAATTTATTAAGGTTGACATTTTTATTTCCTATTGTTTTATAGGTGGGTAGATGTGGACATTCAACTTTGTGCCTAATAATATACGTTAAGAAATGATCACTTAGATCTTCAGGGAGAGTACCTAACTTGTACATGTGGTGGGGGCTATTAATTAGTGTCCAGTCCAGGATACTTTCTTTATTGTTAGGCTTGCTGATCCTAGTAGGGGAGGTTATAGTTTGCGTAAAACCATGTAGGTTTACATGGGTGGTTGGGGTCTCTGCAGTTCAGGTTTTCCAGTCTATATTTAGGTGTCCCAGATCAATGGTCTCTTGGGGGTAGGCATTGGATAGCCAGCAGAAGATGTCTTCTAATGTCCCTGAGTTATTATCTGGGGGAATATAGACATACATACTATGTTTATACATTTGTTTTTATTTATTTGTAGTTTGAAAATCATAATTTCTGCTTTGATAAATATAGGTGGTTGAATGTTGTCTAGAGTAACATTTAGGGTGGTTTTATAGAGAACAGCAACCCCTCCCCCTTTCCTGGTAGTACGATCTAGCCTGAGTATATTATACACTGGAGGTAGAATTTCATTATCTGGTGTAGTTAGTTTTAACCATGTTTCGGTGAGACAAAGTATGTCTGGGAAGTAGGTTGTCAGGATGGCATGGAGGCTATGGACCTTATTGTTGATGCTTCTAATGTTTAAGTGGCAGGTCAATAGTGAGTTGGGGGGGGTCTATTTAGGCTTTGTCTTGTGTTTGGGCTGTTATGATTAGTATTGTCTGGGGATAGGGTGGCCCAGGGATGGGGTGGATATCCCCATCAATAGTAAGGTTGTGAGGCAAACTAGCTATGAGCTTTAGAAATGTATTTATCAGTTTTTGGTAGTATTTAGTTTTTGTGTTAACATATCTGGGTATAACAGGGTGGATGTTAGCAGGGGTAAAGGAGTTGGTGTTGATGGACATGAATGAGTGGGCAGAAAGGCTTGAGAGGATTGGGGTGGTAGTAAGGCATTTGGGATGGTTGAATCCTATATGGGGTTGGTTTTCATAGATGGTAAGAGAATAAAGGGCGATTAGTAAATGTAAGGTGTAGAGTAGAGGTGGTATTTTAGAAGACTTAGTATTAGTGACATAATGGGGGGAATATACTCTTGGTAGGTAGGTAGGCAACCTATGTGTAATAGTAGGTGGGCAGATAGTGGAAGGGGAGGGTTATAAATTAATTCCTGTTAATGGTTGGCAAAGGAGGGGGAGCGGGTATGGCTGAGGGGGTCATAAATTCAGAGGTACTGGGAATAGGGGGCAGGGAGGGGCGCGAAGTGAGCACAGAGGGTGAGCAGAGCGGGGCTTAACCACACCAGAGGAATCCTCAGAGCCTGTGATTAAAGTAAGAGGCTTTTTTCTTGCTTTTTTACTTACTTTAAATTCTAAAATATGTTCTGTTTTTAAACACAAACAGCAACCTTAGTAGTACAATTTGGTGGAACTTGCTTTTTTCTTGCTTTTTACTTGCTTTAAATTCTAATCTGTGTTCTGTGTTTAAGCACAGACAGCACCTTTAACAGTACAATTTGGTGGAACTTTTTACATTTAGAGCCTTATTTAAGGGCTGGGAAGTTTGTTGCTGTTGACCCAGTATGGCTGAATTAAACAGTTTAAGCAGAAAGACTTTAGAAAAATAGTAACTTTAGTTACGTTTGTTATTGAGGGTAGACCACTGTGGCTATCCATTTTTTTTCTTTTTAATACCCAACTGGATGCAGTTCTTCTAACTGTGCAAGCCTTTCGGGGTGGGAGTTGTGAGAAGTGATAATACCTAATAACAGATATTTAGTGTTAACTCATCACCAGAAATAGAACTATAGCAAAAAAATAATTGAAAGGTGTTTCATGCCATATATATCACAGTGACTGAGAGGAAAAATCAGAATTTCTCATAACAAAGATTTGGTGCTCTGAGGATGATAAATTTCAGGAACTGGCCATGGAGATAGTGGAAAGATTGTTAGTAAGTGGTTATAAACAAGAGCACATATTGCAGAAAGCTGAACAATGTGTATTGTTACTGTGAGGTTGCTACTTCCTAGAGTTTGAAGAGGATGTGTATTTTATAATGTGTCGAATTTTTGAGGTGGTAGCACGTATTTTAAGACAACATTGGTATATCGTGACATCTAATGAGATGCTGAAGAATTGCAGTTAAATATTGGAAGCCATATTGTACATACAGCTATGCAAAATAAAGCTGTTTTAAATGAGTATTTAAGGGATGCTCTGGTTGTGTTTATATGGATAATAGTCCTGTTTATGTGACAAATGCATTATATCTGAAAGCTCCAAAACTGTCATCAAAAATCAGCAGTTTATGGTTTGAAACGTGCTTGCAATAAATTCTATATATAGGATAGACTACGAGACAAGTTAGAAAGAGAATACAGGAGCATGTGAGGAATATAAATAATGCCTCCCCTACTAGGCTAGTTGATCTGCATTTTTCAGAAAAATATAATTGTGGTCCAAATTATTTAATATTTTTATTATGTATGCATGCTACGGCTCATCTTTATCTTAACCCATCTGAGACTTTACTACAAAAGGAAACATGGCTGATTTTTGCTTACAACATGCTGTAACTTAGTCTGAACAATGAATTGCTTATGAAATATTTATTGTAATTTATGATGAAAATATTTGTTATTAATTTTATATATATATATATATATATATATATATATATATATATATATATATATATATATGTGTTTATGCACTTATATATGTTTTTGTGAAAGAATATGCTTTGAAATGTTTCATAAGATCATAGAAGGTTACTAGGCTATTGGCCCTGAGTACCTTATGATCCTAGCCAAGAGTTTAGCCCATTTTTATACAAGTCAGCACCCAAAGCACCTGTCCAGCTGGGACACAAGTAGAATCCCAGGGGTATATTTTCTGTTTCCCATCCACTTATCCAGGTTGAGCTTAAAAAGGAAAAATGAGGTACTCTGCTTGATGTGGAGAGGGAGTCTTTTCCACAGATGGTGCAGTCTCTGGGACACGAACCTCTCCCGCCAACAAGTCCTATTGATATCACAGACCAGGTTGAGGTCATGCATATGAGATACATGAGTGAAGCTTGACCTGCGGATCTGCACCAGGCCCATCAAGGCGGGGTCTGAGATTGCTTTATATGCTAAACAGAAGTCACCCCTGAGGAGTCTGTATGAAACTGAGTAGAGGGATAGGGTTTTTAGCCTATCTGTGTAGGATAGATGTTTGAGACCTTGGATTCTCCTGGTGAAGAACCTCTGTGGTCTTTCCAGCTGCTGCAAGTGCTTTGTGAGGTACATTCCAAAGGGGGCATTGTACTCAGCAATTGGCCTTATAAGGGAAGAATACAGGGATGTTATGACCTCTTTGTCCCTGGATGAGATACCCTTACTTATGAGGTGGGCCATGTAGAAAGCTTTCCATACAATGGAAGCAACATGGTGGTCAAAAGTCAGGTTGCTATTAACCTGGGTGCCCAAATCCCTCACTACTGATTGTGTACTTAGGACATTGTCATTGTTGTGATAATATGTGGGGATGTCATTCTCCCCAAAAGGGATGATGATGATGCATTTTTTGGCATTCAGCTTGAGGCCATGTTTCTGGCACCAGTCATTTGTTTGGGTGAGACCCTCTTGGAGGATGTCCACATCACTTGGGGAATTGATGACTGCGCCCAGCTTGCAGTCATCTGCAAACTTGGTCAGCCGTAGTCCACTTGTTTTGGCCTGCACCTCAGAGAAGTATATCCCAAATAACAGAGGCCCCAATACCGACCCCTGGGGTACACCATTCATTATGGATCAACTGCTTGAGGTAGTGTCCCCTATTTTGATTAGGTGGGTTCTGTCAGTGAGCCAGTTTGCTACCCATCTTGTAACATACAGATTGATGCCAAGTTGAGAGAGTTTATCTACTACGCCTGAGTGGGGAATAGTGTCAAAGACTTTGGCCAGGTCAAGATAGGCAGTGTGCACCATCTTCCCCTTCTCCATGGCTTTGGTGACTATCTCAAAGAAGTCGACCAGATTTAACAGACATAACCTCCCATTGACAAAGCCAAACCATGTGGCGTCAAGTGTTTGGAGGTTGCCAATGTCCCTGTTAATGAGGTCCATGATAATCCATTCCATGGGATTTCAGATCAGGCTAGTTAGGCTGATGGGTCTATAATTTTCTGGATCAGTGGATGATCCACCTTTGTATAAAAGGATAACAGTAGCTGTCCTCCACTTGGCTGGGACAAAAGCAGTACTCAGTCTTTGGTCGAATAAGGTGCCTAATGGTGCTGCAAGTTCATGCCTTAGTTCATGTAGGATGCAGCCAGGGATGTTTTTGGGTCCCATGGTGGCTGTATGTTTTGCCTTTGAGAGGGCAGTGATGACCTATTCTCTAGAGATAAAGGGTGGGAGGCAGGTACTGGGGATGTCCTGATTTACTGATGAGGGGGACAGAGGGGAGACATTTTCACTGAATCTGTCAGCCAGTAGATTGGCTTTATTTACAACATTTGTGTATGTGGTGTCCTTGACCACCAGTTCTGAATAGATATGAGTGCTTACTTTGAGATTTCGGACACATGTGAAGAAGTCCTTATGATTGTATCTAGTAGATGTGGCTAATTAGGACTCAAAGTAGTCTTTAGAGGATTTCACTTGTGCTCTTGTTTGCTTGTTCAGGGTAAGGAGACATTGCTTCCAATTGGGCACCTGTTCTTTCTTGGTTCTGGGCAGCAATTTTTTCCTTTTGTTATGTAGTTTATTTATTGCAGATGTCCACCAGACAGGTTTACTCTTCCTTGCAAAGGATGATTTTGGCCTGTCGGGTATTCCTGATTCAATGCATCTGTATAAATGCTTGTATAATACTTTGGTGTAGATTTGGACATTGGTGCCAGTTCCTACAGTGGGGGAGAGGGCTGTGAAGCTGTTTATACCATCCCTCAGGAGGTTGTAATCAGCTTTGGAGAAGTGTTTTTGTTTCATCCTAGTTAGGGGGGGGATCAGGGGAGATGGTGACTTCAAAAGTGACTGCTTTATGGTCGGATCTTACTAGGGAAGATGATACTGTAGGGGTGGTGCAGTGCTTAACCATGCTGGTTAATACCAAGTCCAAGACATTATCACCTCATGTGGAGGTATCGACTAGCTGTTCCAAGGCATTTTTACTGATAAAATCAAGGAATCTCTGGGCATTTGTGTTCTGGCATGAGTAGTTTTTCCAATCTATGGTTGGGAATTAAAGTCACCCAGGAACTGGGTAAAGGGTTGAATCTTGATAGATTTGAAGAGGTCCAGATAGGTGGAGTGGGCATCTTGAGTCGAATTTGGAGGCTTGTAGCTAGCGATAATCTGAATAGGGGTCTTGTCAATGGTTAATTGCACCTTGAGTGTCTCTTGTGCATCATACTGTGTGACCAGCCTGGAGGTGTCTGTGTCTTTAATATATATTGAAACTCCACCTCCTTTGGCTTTGTTCCCCACAGTTTTGGGTCTGAATGCATGATAGGATGAGTAACCAGGTAAGGCTGGGGTGCTCTCCGCAGCTTTGAACCAGGTTTCTGTGACTGTAGAAATGTCAGCATCTTCCAGAGTTAAGAATGCTTGCAATGAGTGCAGTTTCATGTTTAGACTGTTAGTGTTTAGCTGCATGACCTGTAATTTGCGTTTTGTTGAAATTTGTATGTTGGTAGTATTGACCTCATGACTTTTCCTAAAAAAAGGCACTATGGGGGAGGCAAGGGTCTTTGCCAGAAACCTAAAGCTCAAGTGAGACAGATTCAGGCCATCTCTAGTAAAGCATCGTGGTCTGTCGATCATATCTTCCCAAGTCAGGTACTGGATTCCCCTGGAATGACACCAGACACTAAGCCAATTGTTGAAGTCAATCTTTTCTGTTTGTATTGAGGCATCAATCTGGGTGACGGTAGAATGCTGCTTATGGCTAGGGACATACCTGCCTGGGACACATATTTATTGAGCTCAATCATGTCTCTCTTCATATAGTTCAGGGAGGTATACCTCAAGTCATTCACACCAACATGGACTATGGTAGAGTCATAACAGTACCTGCTGTTGAGAGACTTGAGTGTGTGTGTGATATGGTGGATTCTGGCACCTGACAAACAACTAACTGTGACTTTTTCCTTGTCCAGCCTGGTGAGAGGCACATCTGTGTGTCTTACAATGGAGTCTCCTATGACTAATATGTTGATTTTATGGTTAGGCCTTAGTGGTTGCGAGACACTGATGTGTGGACTATGCATGGTATGTGGTGTGGAGGGCTGTGGAGTTCTCATGTGTTTTTGCCTCTGAGGTCTTCTTTGTTTGTGTTTGTTTTTGTTGAAGACCTCCGCATATGTAGCTGTGGGTGGTATTTGAGGTGAAGTCATTGTGTCAGCAACCTTCTCAGTGCCAGATGTACTGGCTTGTGAGGGAGAGAGCGTAGACTCTATGTTATTGCATCTCTCACAAATTGCGTTCCTAGGTGTTGGTAGTAGGTGGTTGTCCATGTACATGAGGCAGTTGCAAAACTGTCTCAGGATGCCCATATCAACCAGACTGACAGGAAAAAATGTAGGAAATTGTCCATCCATATTTGTCAGAAACTGAGGAAAAGAGGCCAGGGAGAACTAAGGGGTAGGCCTAAAGCCCAAGTGCTTAAACCAAAAGTAAAAGGCTTAGAATAACTCTTAAAATTTAAACAGGCTAAAAACAGCAGTAATACATGCAGCAGAGAAGATGCAATTGAACACTTTAAAGAACAAGTAGCAGAAAAAACAAGATGAAGTGATAGAGTAGGAGGAGGAAACACAAATGCTGTAAAAGCAGCAGGCAGCTGAATAAAGTTTTTTTTTTGTTTGTTTAAGTAAAGTGGAAAGGGAGAAAGGAGGAACAGAAGATAATTCAAGGTTATGAAACTAAGGATGTTGGCCTTCTCAAATGTTCTCTGTATTAGTTAGAATGCGCTAATGACACTAGACTGGGAGGAGTGTCCCAGATCAAATTCACAGTAGGGCAGGTAACTGCAAAGCCACCGAGTATAAGAACAAGACACCAATAGGGAGGGAGAGTGGGAAGCTATGCTACAGCTACTAGCTACACTATTTTAGGTTTAATGAGTTGATTCGTCCATCTGTGCTCCAAACTAATTGGTTAATTGATAAACTGTTTAATTATATATAAATATCTTAGTAGTGTGCATATTTTTAGAACCAAGAAGGTGTTTGCCAAGGTACTAGTTCTTTTCTTAATAAAAAAAAGTATATTTAAGCAACTTTGCCAAAATTGAAGTTACTTCAAGACTGATTACTTGACCTTCTTCCATTTTCTCGCCCAAATGAACTGGTCATGAAAGACAGAAATAATCTTAAACCATAAATGACATGGACTGGAATATGCTGGAAAATATAAAATAACAATACAGAGAAAAATGTTTAAAAAGGGCTATTCTGCCCACATGGAAAGTCTTAGGTCTGACTAACTATGGGCCCAAATATACTCTTTGTATTATACAGAAGTTACATTTAAATCATTCACCCTGTGAAGGCTCCAATGCATCCCTAAACCAAAATACTTAGGAAGGCCTCAACACCAATGGAGGGGGAATTTTGGGGGGGGTGTCAACTTGCAAAGGTATAGCAGTCAGATTTACCACAAGCAGTAGAGGCATATCTCTATTGAGATCAAGCTTTGATACAATGTCCAACTTTTACAGTACAGTTATATATTGATCTTGGATAAGTACAACACAGTTTAGGTAAAAACAAACCCAAGACATGCTGTCAGACTGAGACCATCCTTTCAAACCCTTTCGTATATTTAGCTACCTATTAAGGCTCTCAGTGGCTAGCCGCTGGGGGATAAGGGACAGCCCTGTCAAGTACCCATTTTCAGTTTGAAAGACTGTGAGAGCATTGAGTTGTTTAAAAACACTAGCAAAAAGATAGGCAAATCTAGCCCCCATAACTAAATTTTGGTCCTGGACCATCAAAAGGAGATCATATCAAAGGCCATTTCAAAATCATTGAAAATATATACTGTTGTCTCAGGTACATTACAAAGGTCTTGAATATATATATATATATATATATATATATATATATATATATATTTACACACAAGGTCCATAAGTGCTCTGAGCTGGACCTCCCTTTAACAAACCCCGTGTAAGTAATTGATAATATATTAGGGTAGATCACATCCAATCTGCCATTAAGATGAGGGGCCAATAGTTTTGAATGCTGCTACTATCCTTTCTGTTTTTGGGGCAAGACAATAATAACCAGCCCTCCAACTACAGAAGTGTTGATCCATACTGCTTATGTATCCTGATATTTGCAGACTGTCCAAATTTTTACCCCATATTTTTGGCCTGCTTTTCATAAACATTTTATGTTTTTTTGTAGAAAATCATCATGGTCTCTAAATAATTGCAGATAGTTGAGTTTCAGTCTTTATATTCTAAAAAAAATGTGCGCTAATGCAAAGAATGTTATTCTATCAACTATCTAAGTTTTTAAGAGCAGTATTTAAAATGTGTCCCCTATTTTTGGGCTTTTGGGCACCCCTATTTTTTTTTTTGCTTTGCCCATATTTCTTGCACTAAGAGGTTGAGAGGTATGATAACTAAAGAAAATCAGAATCATGTCATAACCCACTGACATGCATCTGGACAAATTACTGGAAGGAACGTCCTACAAATATAATCATCAGAATCAGTCGACTGAATAAGTTCTCTCCTTAGCATACTCTCTTGTCTAAATGGAAGCATAGACAAAATCATCCTTGTAAAAGGCTTACAATAAAAAAAAATATATATATATATATCCAGTTAGACTAGCCCAGTCAACAAATGTTAAATAAATAAAAAATAAAAAATACAATCTAGGTATACAGTGATGTATTAGCAGAGATTGAGGCTGAGCCATATTGCACTGATATTTATATACCAAACGCAATGGTATGATTACAGCAGATTTCAAAAGAAAGTTAAAATGGGTAGCAGTACATAATTAAAAGAGAAATCACATTCAGATGTGCCGACACTCTAATCATTGAATAGAAGCATGCAGATACAGGGAGTATGTTGCTTCTTTCAGTCACAAAACGTACACTCAATTCTTTAAATGCAAAACTAATACTTTCAGAGAAGTAAACACAGTCATACAAGTGTCACATCAGTGAAAGCAGGCACATATAGTTATTCATAGCATTGCTGTAAAGGGACACACACTTCAAGCAATGTGAGAATAGAAGGTGACAGCACATACACACCCACAATTGTAGAAGATGGGCAACAACACAGAGGTGGTCAAGGAGGGAGCACTGCCCTCTACTGGACAAAAATGTGAACAGCTGGTCTGTCTTTATATGTCAACACCTACATTTTGGCAACAGCTATAGGTCTCATGAAATGTAATCCTCCCAATGTAAAATATTTATGTGTTCTGAAGAGAAATCCTCCAGCACATCTTTTTGGTCCTGCACATTAGAAAGAAAGATGGAGAGATGGAAGGGAAATCATACAGCCCCAGAGTAGAGTATAAGCAAGGATGCCAGCCCTCTGCACTGTTCTGGGATCCTATAGGGTAAATGAAAAGTTGAGAGGGATAAACTGACCTGTGTCTGCTTGCAGCAGAATGTCTGTTTCCACATAATTTTATGCAACCAAGGACATAGTTGTCTCTAAACCAGCTGAACAGAGGGGAGGTTAGAATTGTTGACATGTAAATGCACATTCACATCTCTGATACCAGAGGGTTTTAAGAATATAATTAGTGAGGGGCATGGCTAGCATGAGCCTTGAGTAGCAGCACTTTCTCTCAGCTCTGTCTTATCGCATCTTTTATGACAGGAATTTTTGAAATTAACTATCTAAATTGTAATTATTTCTACTTATTTGGACTCTCCTTACAGTTTATTTGGCTAGTATCTCATTAATTTTAAAATTTTTATTACTTTTTCCTGTCAAATTTCACAAGACAAGCTTTTGGTACCTGACGTCAGTATAAGCTTCACAAAATCTTCTCACCAGGGCACATCATTAAAAAAGGAGCTGCAATCTCTACTATCCACTATCCAAGAGCTATTCACTAAAATAGACAGAATAGACCTGGAATCGGATAATTTTAAAGAAAAATGTTCACGGCAAATGGAGACTTTACACCAAGACTTAAAGCAGCAGAAAGAACAAATTACTGGCATAGAAACCTCACTGAATGACATAGACTGTAGAAT
This sequence comes from Protopterus annectens, assembly GCF_019279795.1. Lineage (NCBI taxonomy): Eukaryota > Metazoa > Chordata > Ceratodontiformes > Protopteridae > Protopterus > Protopterus annectens. The sequence goes on along the minus strand of NC_056742.1, from coordinate 513,643,960 downwards.
TCAAGAAAATGAATTGGAATTTCTCTTAAAACAAAACTCTTTACTTCAGTCAAAGATTGATGACCTAGAGAGTAGAAGTCGTAGGAATAACATCAGGATCTTTGGGTTGCTTGACAATACTGAAAATAACATGGAGAAATTTTTAACCTCATGGCTACCTGAGATTTTACAACTTCCTGAAGCCCTCTCTTTTGGTATTGAAAGAGCTCACAGATCCCTAGTTCAATCTAAGAACAATAAAAGTTATTCCACAAGGTCAATGATAGTCAAATTTTTATCTTCACATGATAAAGAAATTGTATTAAAGACTGCATAGTCCAACTCACCTATAAAATTTCAAGATAATATCATACGTTTTGACAATTACTATTCTTCCTCTGTGATTGCCAAAAGAAAACTATTTTTGCCACTACTCAAAAAACTAAAGAAAGCTCAAATAAAAACACATCTGCTTTTTTCCAGCCAAGATAAAGATCTTTCTGCAGGATGGTCCTAAAATATTTGATGAACTAGAAGCAGCTATCATATTTATCAAATCAAAGAAAATATTGGAAAAGATAGATGAGATGGATTGGGTTACTTCCAGTCACAAAAGATTAGCAGAAAACGGATCCTGGAAAACATCTGATCCTAAAAAGAAACTAAAAAAAAAATGACATGAGACTGTTCATATTACCCTTGTAATTTTTTTGTTCTATTTCTTTATATATAAATAATTCTTGTTTATGACCCAGAAGTCTAGAGAGATGAAAATGGTTCAAGAGGTGAGTGTTTTTTTTTTTGTGTGTTCTATGTCTGCTATTAATGAATACATACCTTTTTTTCCTCTCTTAAAGTCTTGCTCTGTCTTACATATATAGAAATAATAATCAACTTAATACTTTCTCATAAGTTTCTGATCATACAGAATAACTAATCACCTACTTGATAGGTACTGAAAATATCTTACCCAGTTATTAATAGTTTAATATGTTTTTATTGCTCTTTTTGGATCTAAAAACTAACATTTACCCTTAAAAATTAATAAACTTATAGCTTATATTCATATACATAATGTAGACGTGGTATATCTTGTTCGTTTGTTATAATACATAGGTTTAGTTAGATATTTTAGTAAACTAGGGCTTGTTGTTGCACTGATTGCTCTGATCTTTCTTTTGGGCTGGTTGTCTAGTAATTCTGTTGTGAATTACATGTACGTTAATAGTAAAAGAATAGTGGTTTGGTAGTTGGTGCAGGGTTCTGGTAGTTAGTGCATACATTTGTTGCTTTTGTTTGTATATTAACAGGATAATAATGGTGGTATGATAGTTGGTACAGGGTTCTGGTTCTTTGTGAATTTATATGTCGCTAACACTTTTTACACGTTTTTTTTTTTCCCTGTTTTGCTTGTACGCTTGTATTCTGTTTCGGACAATGCGTATATGTTCTTGAGAGTAGTGCTATGTTGGTAGCATTGTCTTTGGTGATGTACATGGTGAGCCAGGGAAGCTCTTGGCCTTTGTGATAGCATTTCTTGCTTAGTATGTGATGTTGAGATTGTCCCAAGCAGCTCGTGAGACTAATAAAAGCTGCGTTTGTTGTTAAAGTGCCTTACCATTTCCCGCTGGAACTCTAGCAGCTTATTTTGATCCTCAAACTCGTTGAATTGTTTTCTGTATCACAGGAACGATTCCCATTGCTATGCGACATCATCAGCGACTCGACAAATTACAAAGGGTGAAATCTTTTGAACACCTTTTTACTCAGCGGAAAAGGGAATGAAAGGAACCAGTCACCCTACTTATAGCATAACAGCAATATTAACATGAAATGCAGACGCATTCGTTGTGTTCTACTCAACTTAACGGTACGGTGCAGATTATACTGATTGCAGTGCTTCTCACAAATAGTTTTACCGTGAATGCCTGTTATAAAGCAATGATGACCTCCTTACACTGTATTATAATATAGTTAGGCTCTCTTAGAGAGCTCTTTTTCAACCCTTAGCTAGTTGGTGTTTAGATAAAGGGAGCTGATAAGATACATTGGTACAGCTAGAACTTTATTGATATAATTGGGAATAGAAAGAGTGTAAAAAGCAGAAAAGTATACATTTACAAGGGTGACAGTTCAAGAAAAAGTAACATACAAAAATGTACATCTTATATGGGTTGTTGTGCAGTACTGCAAAACAAGTAAGAGTTTATAGATAGATAGTATAAGATATAGTAGCGAGATTCCTACACAGCTTAAACATTTCTTATAAAAGTAGTTAAAGAATGATTCCTATTACCAACTTGATACATAAAGCTGTTATGGTACAAGATGTTTTTTTTCTCTCATCAGAATGTATTTTTAGTTTGTTTTGTTGCAGAAATATAATACATTACTTTCTGTACAAGAAAGATTACAGTATTCCATGATAGGCCTCACAATGTCAGTGTACATCTATACTTTGTTGAAGTTTATAGTTTTGTTTAATGAACAGAAATTCAGTCTTGAAAGTTTTACAAAAAGGAGAGATAGGACTGTTCTAGAGATTTTATGATTAATATATAGAGTAGTTCTTTCAGCTGGAATCCTTATAATGGAACCGTTTACTTCTGATTACAATTTCACTAGAGTTCTCTATACAGTCTTAATCTACTGTATTACAATATTGTTAATACGAGCCCTGACACTATTTTTGATCACTATCCTTACTTGACTTTGAAAGTATTACTATATGCTCACATTTACTGCATGTTTGTTTTTAAGGGCAGTATATAAGCATAATTAATTGTCATTAGTGCACCTCAGCTGATTTTATTCATCTTGGTTATACAATATAATCTTATTTTAATATATGTTTAATAATCAGCTTATTGATTCATTGTAGTACAAACAGTAATATTTCATGTTGTTTTTCATAATTACTTAATAATATTTAACAATTTATTGATTTTATTATTCTACTTTAGTCATGTTTACTTCTGTACATAAGAAAGGTAAGTTTACTTAATAGCTGCACATTTAAATATATAACAGTTTGCAAATAGGCAGTTCCTGTTTGAAACTTGCTGCTAGTTAGAATGATAATTTGAGTGATAGATTTCACTCAAATTAGGAGTTTATAACTCCAGAAAGGTCTTGGGGTTTTTTTTGTTTAAGATTTTTGCTACAATTAATGTTGTTTACGATGTTCACTGTAACTTATATAGTTTAAAGTTATTTTAATATACCTTTGATTTTACCTCTATATCATTTTTTAAGTATATCAAGCAGTGGTATTCCTTACATTTATCTTTTATACATAAACAAACAAAAGAGTAATAAATGTACAGACAATATGTATTATCACACATGGAAACTACCTCATGATTTCTTTACATTGTCTGTCACTCAATGTTAATGGTCTAAACAATCCTAATAAGAGAAGATCTTTAAATAAATACCTCAAATTGCAAAACTCCCAAATAACATTTCTACAAGAAACCCACTTGATATCAGAAGATATTTCTAAACTGGACTCTAAATCATTTTCTATTCTAGCCAGTTCAGAACATTCAAAGAAAAAAAGGGGAGTTGCTATATTATGTCACAACAAATGACCTAAACTAATAATAATAGAATCTTACCAAGATAAAAAAGGTATGTTAGTGTCAGTTATTATAGAATTTAACAACAAAATATTCACTTTAATCAATACATACTGGATTCCTAGCTTTGGACTTAAATCAGCACAGCAACACACAGAACACACCTCACATTTTTCTAAGGGTAATATCATTTTGGCCAGTGATTTTACCTGTATTTTTGATAGCAAAGACTCTACCTTTATTGCTAAAAGAAAAATCTCGTCAATGGCTAGACGTTTGAAAGACTTTTCTGATTCTCTCCTGCTAAAAGATGTAAATAATTATGCAGACCCCAATTATGCCTATTCACATAGGCATAATTCATATTCTAGGATAAACAGAGCCTTTGTTTCTAATAACTTGGTTGATTCTTTAACTAGAGTAAAGGTAATAACATGTCCCCTTTCTGATCATAACTCCATAACCTTTGATATAAATATCCACTCAACTTCAAATGTACAGATAAAAAGAATCCCAGCATATATCACTAAACTAAATGATTTTAAAGCTTTCTTATCTGAAGAAGTACATAACTTCATAGAACTTAACACAACTAGTGATACATCTGAAGTCTTTATTCGGGATGCAATGAAATCCTACTTATATGGTAGAATAACTAATTGGTATAAAAAAAGACTTATGTGGGATAAATAATTAAAAGAAATACAATCTAATCTTGACAAGTTGAACCTTGTTCTTTTAAAAAACAAAGATGACAAAGACAAAAAGAAGAAATAAACTCTTTAAACAAAAAGTATCTTGAAATATTAAATTATAAAACCATGATTAGCTTAGAGAAATTTAAACTCATTACATTTTCATTGAATCCTAGATCCATGAATATTCTAGCCAACAAAACTAAAAGATTAAATAAGTTTAACCATATTAATGACATTTTCTCACCACAGAAGAAGAAAATGGTCTCTGGTTTACATAATATATTAAACGAATTCAGAGAAGTTTTTCATAATCTTAATCAGTCTTCCGAATTATTATATCCAAAAAAAGACATATGGACATTCATTAGTAAAAACTCAAAGAAAAAATTAACAGAAGAGCAAGCTGAATTACTTCATAGACAGATTACTCTCAAAGACATTCAACTGCAAATTAATGAACTTAAACAAAACAAAGCTCTGGGAAATTATGGCATCATCCCAGAAATTTATAACATTTTACCTAATAAAGCTATCACAGTTTTACATGCTGTTTTTAATATAGTACAAACTAAAAACTTCATCCCACCACCATGGAAATATACTTTTATAACCCCTATTCTAAAACAGGACAAAGACCCCACTAAATGTAACTCATACAGACCTATATCCCTACTAAATATAGACTACAAAATATTTATGTCTATATATGCTAATAGACTCAAACATTTTCTTCCTAATCTAGTGGAGGTGGATCAAACAGGTTTCATAATAAATAGAACCTCTTATGACAATATTAAGAGAATATTAACCTTAATTGAATCAGTAAAGATTTTAAAAACAAATTTAACTATAATTAGTTTAGATATAAATTGCACCTTTGATACAATTAATTGGGATTACCTCCTCATTCTTTTGGGGGAACTTAATTTTTCGGAACATTTTGTAAACCTTATTACTCAACTATATAATGGCTGTCATGCATACATCAAAATAGGTCCTAATATCTCTCAATCTATACCAATAGTAAAAGGCACTAAACAAGGTTGCCCGCTGTCCCCTCTTTTATTCACCTTTATCATGGAGCCCTGGGCAAACTTGATATGGGATAACACTAATATAATAGCATATGAATTGTGTTTTAATGAAACATCAAAAATTCAGACACTTGCAGATGACATTTTGATTACACTGGGTGGCAAAGACCCATCATTGTCAGAACTTTTTAACAATATGGATCTTTTTCAAAGGAACTCAGGCCTTAAATTTAACCACAATAAAACACAAATTCTTTTAGTTGGTCAAAAGAAAATTTATATACAAGATAATTTTCAGAAATATATAGCACAATCTAAACAAATAACATATTTAGGCATAATTATTACTAGCAGCATAAAATATATTATAAAACTGAACTTTAATAAAATTATTGCAAACATAGATAATTTAATAACTAGATTGTCTAAAATAAATTTCTCCATGGATGAGAAATTATCAGTTATAAAGATGGTATTACTCCCCAAAATCTTGTATATAATTCAGTCCATCTCTATACCCCCAACACATTTAGTAATCAAAAAGTTTAACACGATGATTAAAAAATTCCTTTGGCATCCTATTAAATCCAGAATTGCTCTATCAACCCATATGTATAGCTAGGATAATGGAGGTATAGCTTTACCCAACCTAGAACTTTATTCAATTTCTTCAGTAATCAAATCAATCACTCAGTTAATTGACAGTAAATATTCAGCAAAATGGAAAGATTTTTGCTTTGTCTATCTCAATCTCCAAAAAACAATGATATTCATATGTTATACTTAATGAATAACACCTTTATTTGGAGACTCAAAGAATATTTTTCTTTCCACTACACCCAAACATTTAAATCTAACTACATAACTCTAATTTTAAGGTAATTTAAAAAGTTCATCCTTAGACACAAAAAATATGAAAGCTAGATATTTCTTACTTTCCCCATCGCTTATACACAAGGGATTATGTTTACAGTAGATTATCAGAAAATGTCACTGTTTAAACAAAAAAGCCTCATAGCATGGCATCAATTGAGGAACAACCACAAATTAAAAGCTCTTAATACTATTATACAAGAGAATAATTTTGACTCAGTACTATGGCTAGACCTACAAGAAGCAAGGAAATACATCAGGGGTAAACTCGATCTAATCCCTCCATCAATTAAAACCTCATTTCCTAGTCTGATACAGCTTTTAACTCTCTTAACTCAACAGAACATTTCTCAAAAAGTTAGTCTTTCACTCATATATAAAACAAAATCAGACTTGGATATATATATATATATATATATATATATATATATATATATATATATATATACAGATAATTACTGGGAATTTTTTACCACCACTAATAATGCCCATCCTTCAGATAAGGATAAATTAAATATTCTTCAGTTTGCTGGTAAAACATCTTCACACAAATGGAAAATTTTCACCTGGAGATTTTTAAATAGATCATTCCTTACACCTCACAATATCAGCAAGATAACTAAAGATAGTGTTTTATGTTGGAGATGTAGGAATAAAATTAATGCAGACTGGGTACATATATTTTATGAATGCTCACTTTTAAAGAAATTTTGGGAAGATTTTAATAACTTCTTACAAGCAATCTTTACAGATAATTTTATTATTACTAAATCACTTGTTCTGTTTAACACTCCAATCCCAAAATGTGTAAAACCCAGCAAATATTCAGTCTTATGGTCTATATTGTCCATCGCCAGGAAAGAAGTCACAAAAATTGGAAATCTTCACATAGTCCATCTTTTCAAAATTTTACAGATCTTCTCAAGGATGTTTCTAAACTTGAAATGTTGACAATTAGATCTAGATCCTCAAGGAATACAACATATAAATATTGGAAGAGTATATCTGAACTATCAGAAAACCAATAACCTGAATGTAAAATCAAATCCTTTTTCTATTAGCCTAACAGTAATATTTCATTGTTGTACAGTGAACATTTCTGTATATAGTTTATGGTATTATTGTTTATTATCCCATTCTTTTTTTTTATTTTTATCTAATATATCAAAAATATGTACAATTATTTTAATAACTATGTATATTTCAGTTTTGATTTCAATAAAAAAATTTATTAAGAAAAAAATAATATAATTAGCCAGGACCTGAATGAAGAGAAATGTTTGACAACATGGCAAGATAAAAGTGGCATTTACCCTGTAGAGATACCAGAGCAGGTCTATTGATTGGATAGTCATGCTTTGCATGACTTTGCATTCTGAATGGACTTCAATGGTAGTGAGATGTGATTCAATAATTTAGCCATACTATTTGAATTTAGTGATTTTGTTATAGTAATTAGTGACATTTGCCTCAAGTTCAAATTTCTATTGTGGATATTAAGATGTTAAGAGATGGCCAACATTCTGGCTTATACAGAAGTATGTGTATTATTGTTAGCTGAGAAATAGGTGATGGTGAAGTACTAACCCGTTTAGTTTTCTTAGTGATAGGTAGTGGTGTGTTTTATTGTTATAGTTTACTGCAAATTTGGCTATTTTATTGCCTTGTTCAAGTTTTGACACTTGTGAGGTTTGAAGGTTAGTGAAGACTGGGACATCACGAAGGAGATATGACAGTAAGCAACTAGATGCTTTATGTCTTCTGGCTATGTCAATGAGACAGGTTTTTACTCTGTATTATATACCACATTTCTGATGATTTTTTTTAACCATGTGTAATACATAGTGGTTGAATTTTATCTGGTCATCTATGATGACACCTACTAATTTTGTGTGGTTTACTTGTTTTCTCATGCTGTTGTTGGCAGAAACAACAGTAAATAGTGTTGCTTTAGGAGAGATATGTTATGGGATAAAGAACAATATATATTTGCTTATGGTTTAGAAGTAGTTGTAAATTACTTAGCTATGTTTCAACTTATAAGAAGGCCTGTTGTGCAAGGTCTTTGGAGAGAGTTTTGGTTGAGGAAATTAGGACGAGTCATCATTGTATTGAACTAGGTAGCATTTTTCTAGGACTGTAGAGATCATTAATGAAAATGTTCACAAGTTTGGGACCTGATATAGATCCTTATGGGACACCTATAGGTACTGCCAAGAAGGTGGAGAGATTATTTTTCCATTTCACTGTTTGTGCTCTGTTTGAGAGATTGCTGAGGAACCACTGCAGTCAAGAGTCGGTGAGACCTAAGGATGAGAATTTATGTAAGAGTTTCTGGTGGGAAAAAGTGCTTCGATAATTCTAGGAATATGATGGAGATTTGGTTTCAAGCATTTCTATGACTGTTGACAGTATTAATAAAATTCAGCAAAGCAGTAGTAGTGTTCTGATGAGGATGGAAGTTTTACTGGTTTGAAGACAGCAGATGGGTATCTATTAGATAGTTGAGAACTGGCATATGAATACATTTTTTTCTAATATTTTGATAGGGGAGATAAAATAGCAATTGGACAATAGTTTGAAAGATTTGCATTGATTCCACCCTTGTGCATTTGAATAATGAATGTTTTTGTTTTCCACAGAGAGGACACTTTCTTTTCAGATATGTATCGATTTATCAGGATTGATACTGGCTCTACAATAGAACTGATGACTAACCTTTTATCCTTTTTGCTTAACAATAATGGCACAATAAACTAAAAATTCAGTAAATATCAAAAGAAAAAAAGTGCCCCTTATTTTCCATAATTATATCACTCTAGGCAATTGCCTGATTTACCTGTGGAGGGGGTTAATGACAATGATCATGATTTCAGAAACGTGAAGAAGTGGCAGTGAGCTTAACGATAAGATATAGACCTATATTACAATTTATCGAAGAGAGCCGCTCTATGGGATCAGAAGAAAGTAAGCAGCGCTTTCTCCTTGGAATTCTTACAGAGGCTCTGGGTAGGTAATATAATCTCATAATGTACAAATGCATGGAATTTATAATGTACATATGTATAAAATACTGCTCAGAGCTATCACTGAAAATGTATATGTGACTCAGATGACTTACCTGATATTAGACATGTAGATATGCGTAAAGACAACAGATGTCATCATGCCTAGGGGAAAGGGCTATATTTCAGATTCATGGAAGGAAATTGGGATGGCTGAGCCTCTCTGCTATGCTCCCATCCCATATTTTGGAAACTGGCTCATAATGGAAGGAATAGCTTTAGAAAGAAAGATGTTCATAAATGTAAATAATACATTGGGTTGAGTGACATTGAGCTGAGACACCCTGTACATCCCTAAACATGTTCTAACTCTAACACTAACTCTAATTCTGGTACTTCCCCTAACCCTATCTCAACACATTACCTTCCCAAAAACCCTTTTACTCACAGTACCACTAAACAAGACAGGAATGACACACATACATAAACCCAAACACACACACACACTCACACACACACACACGAGCATGTGTGTGTGTGTGTGTGTGTGTGTGTGTGTGTGTGTGTGTGTGTGTGTGTGTGTGTGTGTGTGTGTGTGTGTAACTGATAACCACTGCTTTTGCACAGATGTTGATCTGTGCTCCATGTTTTCCCACACACAAGATACATGGCTTTATTCTATGATTTTTATTTGTGTTGCCTGGCATCCTGTATGCATGGCACATATCTAGTCTTCATGATATTTATGCATTACATGCCTCATTACATGTTATCTACAGGCATATATAGGCTTACAGATTTGGTGTCTCAGGACGCTACTTTGGGTATTCAGAAAATCTGAAGTTAGGTTCTATCCACACTTTATGAACTTGTATTCATCTTCTAATAATGACACTATAGTGCAATATTAGAGGGTGCTGCATCTGTTGGAAGAAATGTTAGACAAGGTCCAGTCATCCTGAGTTAGTGTTCAGATAGATTCCAATGATCCTATAATAGTCATTGACAGAGTGGCCCAGGGGATTCAATAAACTCTGTGTAGGCTTCACACATAGCCTACACAGAGATTACATGTTAGAGCAACGGTGCATGACACACATACACACACAATGCATATTAATGAGGCACGGCATGCTTCAGCTAGGTTTTGCAGTTCGCAACAATGTTGCTAGCTGTGAAACCTTGTAAGCAAAAGAGGATAGCAATTCCATGTAAAGAAGAACACCTGGGGTGCACTGATTTGCTCAGAATACCACACTGATCACCAGGGCTTTACATATAGCTGCCATTCTGTTATTGCAACACATCTGCACAGAGGCCAACTTAATGACTGGACAAATAACCAGTAATAGGGACATATCTGACATAGATGTCATGTGTAAGAATGTAACACCCTGAACCTCCTAGAGTGAGAAATGTAACCAAAGCCATAACAATGGGGGAATAAGGGCCAGAAATAGGGACAGATGTTTAATATTGCACTTCCAAACTTAAGAAGTTGATAGAGTACATAGGTTGTACATTAGCATGAACTTTCCGAAGATCATGAAGTTTGAAACTCAAATGTCAATCATCAGTTTCTGACTGTATTCTGCAATGACATGCAAATGATTTGAAAAGAAAAAAAATGTTATGAGGAAAAGATCACAAATATGAGACAAAAACTGGACATTCTGCACAGATCAGGACAGTTGAGAGGTATGAACTCAAATGTACATAATATTGAGTCCCATCAGTCTGGAGATCATCCCAGTGATATGGTATGAAGCCACAAATATGATAAGGAACACACCTGGACATCCTGGGAATATCTGAACAGTTGAGAGATATGAATGTGAAGTATATAGTGCAAACACAGTACAGGACAGCGTAGCTACAATGCAGAGTACTGTGATATCCCATTCCTGGCATTCTGCATTGAAGCAATGATCCGAAACAGGATATAGGACTGCCATGTAAAATGATCACTCAGGGGAAGTGTGTGTATTGAATAGGAACACACAGATGAATTCTAGGAATGAACTCAATGATAGAGTACTCATATGTACAGCAGAGGAGGGCATGCCAATGGAAGATGATTGTAGTAGCACACCAAGCACATATCTATATGGTACAGTCTATATGGTACAGTATGGACTATACAGTGAAAGGCACAGTCTATATGGTACAGTATGGAATATATAGTGAAAATATGTTGTCAAGGACTGCCATTCATGGTGACATAACAATGGGGAAGATGTCTGTGTTAGACAAGCATCCTTACTTGAATAATGCAGAGGACATCTCTCAGGGATCTGACATACATTTGGGGTAGAGTGCATACTGGAAAGCTGTGCAAGCTGTTATACCTGAATATGAGAGTACTCTCAGCAGAGGTCTCCAGCAAGGTGGGCACAGGTAAAGGATCATGGAAAACATTACAAGAACCAACCACAATCATGGACAATATCATAATAATACCATCACTTATCCCATGCCTCTGACATAACATATGTTATGTGGAGTGATAACAGATGAGTCTACACACACAAGCACTTGACAACTATTATGATACATCCACACTCTATGAGGGTAACCACACACACTGTCCTTGCACTGTAACATCTGCTGGAAGTGTTAGGAGGGACACTGCTATACCTGTATGTGACAGTATGGGCAATACAGGCTAGTTGACCGGTGTGCATGGCATATATCTATGGCACAATCCAGACTGTCACGAATGATATACATGACATTAATGTTGTCAAACACCTATGTTAGCAGTGTGTGCATAAGGTGAACAGGGACCACATATGCATCTGGTGTAACAACTCTTTAAAGTCAAGAAAACTGCATCAGTGGACCCAGACAACATCCCAGGATGTCTTCTAAATAACATGAAACATCACCTATCAGGCCTTTTGGAATTTATATTTAACTGTAGCCTCCAAACATGCTTCATATCTCATGAATGGAGAACAGCAACAGTCAAGAAAGGTGGGCCATCTGCAGACCCTGGAAACTACAGACCCATACATTTTAAATGTAAAACCATGGAAAGAATTATCATGGAAATGATCAATAGTGACACAGCAAGCCTCCAGACACTGGACCCAACCCAATTTGGTTTCATCAAGGGCAGCTGTTGCCTACTAAGCCTGGTGGACTTCTTTGAGAAGGTTACCAAGGTGATGGATGAGGGTAAAATGATTCACACAGCCTACATTGACATGGCCAAAGCATTTAACTCAATACCCTCCTCAAGCATTGTTAACAAACTCAAGAGGTTAGGTACAAACCCATATGTCACCCAGTAAGTAGCTAACTGGTTCACAGACAGGACTCAGGAAGCTAGACTTGGGGAGACCACCTTTACAAAGAGGCCAGTCACAAGTGGAGTCCTTCAGGCATTGGTTCATGGACCATTCCTTTTTGGCATTTACTTCTGTGAATTCAAGGCCAATGTCAATGGTCTCTGGCAGACTAAATTTGCAGATGACTGCAAATCAGGAGCTGTCATTGAATCCCACACTGACACAAATGTTCTCCATGAAGGGATGACACAGACAAGCAACTGGTGTCAGAGCCATGGACTAAAACTAAATGCCAAGAAATGCATAATAGTATCCTTCAGGAAGTCATCTACCCCTGTTATCTATCTTATTGACAACACACCCCTTAGTCAGGGACTTAGGAACACTCATAGACAGTTAATAGCCTTTGACCATCATGTGTCTACAGCACTGAGGAAATCATTCTATGTTGCACAACTTATAAACAAAGGTATGGCATCACGGTCCAAGGAAGTCGTTGTTCCACTGTGATCGGCATTCATCAGACCTGTCATTGAGTACAGCGCCTCCTTTGGTAAGGTATGGCATCACGGTCCAAGGAAGTCATTGTTCCACTGTGATCGGCATTCATCAGACCTGTCATTGAGTACAGCGCCCCCTTTGGTAAGGTATGGCATCACGGTCCAAGGAAGTCATTGTTCCACTGTGATCGGCATTCATCAGACCTGTCATTGAGTACAGCGCCCCCTTTGGTAAGGTATGGCATCACGGTCCAAGGAAGTCATTGTTCCACTGTATTTGGCATTCATCAGACCTATCATTGAGTACAGCGCCCCCTTTGGTAAGGTATGGCATCAAGTCAAAGGAAGTCATTGTTCCACTGTATTTGGCATTCATCAGACCTATCATTGAGTACAGCGCCCCCTTTGGTAAGGTATGGCATCACGGTCCAAGGAAGTCATTGTTCCACTGTATTTGGCATTCAGCAGACCTATCATTGAGTACAGCGCCCCCTTTGGTAAGGTATGGCATCACGGTCCAAGGAAGTCATTGTTCCACTGTATTTGGCATTCATCAGACCTATCATTGAGTACAGCGCCCCCTTTGGTAAGGTATGGCATCACGGTCCAAGGAAGTCGTTGTTCCACTGTATTTGGCATTCATCAGACCTATCATTGAGTATAATGCCCCCTTTGGTATGTACCTAACCAGGCATATCCAACAATTGGAACGTCCACAGAGGTTTCTCACTAAAAGAATACAGGGTGTACGTAACATGGCCTATGCAGACTGCTTCAAGGCCCTTTCCCTGTATTCTATCTCCTACTGGCTTTTAATGGGACATCTATGCCTGGCATACAGGGCATTGTCAGACCCCACTCTGATGGACTTCCTGCATATCCAGAAAGCAAACAGCACCAGAATTACCCATTCTAAAGATTTAAATCTTGCCTGTGATATAAATAGTACCTGTTGGAGAGATAGGTATGTATTCCAGAGACTACCCCATGTCTGGAACAGGCTCCCCATCCATGTGAAGCAGAGTTCCTCCCTAACCCAATTTAAGTTTTACTTGGACAATTGCATGGAAACAGGAAATTCATCCCTTGCTTGGAACCTATGTCTCTAATGGACACTGGCAGCCTGTAACTGTTTCACTTTGCAGGCCCCTGCTTGGAAATGTTTAATCTCCCAAGCCCCTTCTGACACTTATCAAGGGTACCAGAACTTGTCAGAGATTTGGAATGTCCAGCTCGGCTTAGATGACTTTACAGTCTGAACATATTAGGTGCGGGGTATAAAGGGTGTAAGTTGGAGGGAGTTGCAAAAACTCATAGAAACTGTCCTGCTTAGAATATTTCATTGCTAGTTTTGATTTCAATGCAGTTTGCTGTCATTCACTTAGTTTCTGACAGAATACTGTTGCATTTTTCACCTCTGTTATCTTGACATGTAAGCCAGGAAATGCAGGGTTTTGACTTTATCAATCCACAGCAGCAGCCTTAGTTTCCATTTTTTCTCTCATATCCCCAACACATTGAAATCAGCACAAAATTCCACTTAGATATACCTACGTACCTCAAAAAGCAATGTTTTGAAAGACAACCAAAGAAGGTAATGTAAAGGCAAAACATCTTTAGAATTATCATATTTGTCCCGACATGTTTTTAACAGCTACTTGAATCTGATGTTCCAGACAGAGATATCCTCTATACATTTTTTCTACACTGATAAGGCAATTAGCTAAATAAAAAGGAATTCCATTAAACATTATATTAAGAATAACTTCCTAGTAGGCATCACTTCCAGTCAAACTGGATGATGGAATTATAGTAATATTTGGAACGGCATCTAACTTTCCCAAAATTTCCACCAGTTATATCACCTCTTTCCCTATACTATACATTAGACTGCATTCTCCCAGATGAGATTTTCATGCAGGCTCCTTAAAGAGTCACTGGTGATATTACACTACTCCATCTGTGAAGCTTCAGAATCTTTCTTCCCTAACAGAAGAGTCTGTAAGCAGGTTCCACTAAGCACCCATTCAGATCTTTAAACTGTCACATTTGATGATCCATCCTCTCTGTACTCCTATCTCTCTAGCTCATTATTCATGAGTGTCCGTCCTGCTTACATGAGTTCTTTATAGTTTTGAAAAAGAAGTTATGTACCTACCATAACGTTCCATGTTAGTTGTCTTCATCTCACCTTCCTTCTTGTTGTTTGGGTTCGGAGATGATCCTCGGCTCCGATTTGGCCATCTTCTATAGCTCAAGAGCTGTTCACTGCCTTGAGGCTAACCCTTATCCCAGAATGTCCAGCGTCAGCTGCCCAGATCTCGTTTGTGATAGCACACACTAGACATAAGTAGAGTAACCAGTTACCTAAAAACTGGTTGTCCAATACACCTAAACAAGGAAAGAGTCATAAAATACCTGGCATGTGAAGTAATAAAAGATACTCAGCCAGTGAAAACAAAAGGAACTCCTCTCAATCCAACAGGAAGGGGGAAGGAGGGAGGGACGCAAGAAGGAAGGTGAGATGAAGACAACTAACATGGAACATTATGGTAGGTACATAACTTCTTTATGTTAAGTTGTCCATCTCGCCTTCATTCTTGCTGTTTAGGATAGCATCCCTAGCACCTAAAATCCTGGGTGGCTCAGTGGAACAGACTCTTTAGAACAGTATAACCAAAGGAAGCTCTGCTCCAGGAGACCATATCCACCTTGTAATGAGAGATAAAAGTATGAGAGTTTGCCCAAGTGGCAGCTGCACAGATTGAGTATATGGGCAATCTAGACTGAAAGGCTACTGAGATGGCTAATGCTCTAGTAGAATGACTTTTTGGTTTAGCTGGTAGCTCTTTATTTCATAACTAATAAATAAAGGCAATAGTATCAGATAACCATCTGGATAAGGTCACCTTAGAAACTGGAAGACCTTGTTTGTTGAAAGCATAATAAAGAAATAACTGGTTTGACTTTCTTAGTTCCTTAGTTCTATGGAGGTAAAAACGCAATTGTCTGTGCTCATTCAGCTGGTGGAGCTTGTATTCTGCCTTGTTGCTGTGATTAGGAAAGAAAGCTGGAAGATCTATGGATTGATTTAAATTGTTCTCTGAGCAGACTTTAGGGATAAAGGATGGATTGGTCATCAGAGAAACTCTGTCCTTGTGAAACACCAGGTAAGGAGGACGAACACATAGTGCTTGAAGTTCTGAGACACGTCTAGCTGAAGTGATAGCAACCAAAAAAAGTGTCTTCCAAGAAAGAAATTTTAAGGAACATGATGCTGCTGTTTCAAATGGAGGCAAAATTAAGGAAGCTAAAACTAAATTGAGATCCCAAAGAGGAGGAGGATCTCTAACTGGGGGTCTAAGAAGAGATATTCCTCTCATAAAGGCCTTGCAGAGCTCATGAGACATTATGCTAGAATTAAACATATCAATATGAAAATTAGAAATGTCAGCTAGCTGTACTCTAATGGTTGCGGAAGCTGCACCAGACTGAAAAGGTTGTGCTAGAAATTCAAGAATTTCATGGATTGAGGCTGAGAAAGGATGCAAATTTCTAGATTCTGCCCAGTAAGAAAACCGTTTCCACTTACTAGCATACATTTTCCTCGTAGTAGACTTATGTGAGGAAACAATAATATCACGGACTGCTGGGGAGATACTGGAAAGCCTGGCTAAGGTTGGAAGTCGAGTAACCAAGCTGTGAGCTGGAGAGTTTGAAGGGATTGGTGCAACCCGCCTGATTGGTGAATCAGCAGATCTGGAACCGGGTCCAGAATCCATGGTTGATCCAGAAGGTGGAGGTGCAGGAACAGGAACCATATCTGTCATGGCCAATATGGGGCAATGAGGATCATTTTGCAACCCAATGATTTTGCTTTCTGTATGAGTCTTGGTATTAGGGGAAAAGGGGGAAAAGCATAAGGGAGTCCCTGAGGCCAATCATGGACTAGAGCATCTCTGGGTATATGACCTGGAAGAGGAAGTAGGGAGAAGTAGCTGCTGCATTTGTTGTTGAGAGAAGTGGCAAATATATCGCAGCAAGGCTGTCCCCATTTGCGGAAGATAAGATCCGCAACTTCCTGATTCAGAGACCACTCAAATGTCTTCCCCCGACTGCCTCCAGAGGTGAGCAGTCGGGCAACCCTTCAGGGATGCTGGAAGGGCTTGGCAGAGAAGGTTTCTCTGTCACCCTGCTTTTGCAGTCCCCCTCTGCCACGAGGGTGGCGCTTGTTATTGTTGTTTCTCCCTCTGCCCCTAGGGGAAAAATCACCATGTGTGTCAGGCAAGGGTCCCTGGGATTTTTGGAACCACATCTTTCCGCTCTTCTGACCCTTGGGATAAGGTCTGGAAGGGGTAGAAAAATGAACTCTCATGGCAGAGAGAGTCTTGCTCATACCTGGTCAATGTGTCTTTCACCTGAGGCCCAAAGAGAAAGGAGCCATCAAAGGGAGTATTGGTGAAGGATGCTTGAAAGGGTTCCACAAACTGACACAGCCACATCCAAGCATGTCTCCTGAGAGCCACACCTGTCCCTGCGGCTCTGCTCACACCATCAGCTGCATAGGAAATCAGCCTCATGGAGGAGTTGACTATGGAATTAAGAGTCGCAAGCTGAGAAGCTAATTTGGCTAGTACTCCCTCAGCTGTAGGATCTTGAAGGGTATCTCCAAGCTCTTTCAGGAGATCCCTTTGAAGATGTGGAAAATGGCATAGATAGTCCAGGGACCTCATTGAAAAGGTTGCTGAAGCAAACATTCGCTTTCCATATCTGTCCATCATCTGAGACTCTTTGTTTGGAGGATGAACAGATGAAGAGGTTTCTGCTAACTCTTTCTTAGTGGCTGCTGCTACCACCATGGCATCAATGGGCACACCTTTGGAGAGGAATTGTTTGTCCTGGGGGAGCTGTAATAAATTTGTTTGGTCTCCTCAGAGTAGGTTCCACAGAATCTGGAGCTGACCAAGCCTTTCCAGCCACTACAGACATGAGTGGATCGAAAGGAGGAGATACCCAGGAGGTGGAAGGTTGGGAACTGAATGCGTCCAGGTATACAGACTCATCCTTGGTAGGGGCTAGGGAAGTCCAGTACCCCCTCTGTCTAAGCATTTCAAGGATGTCCGAAAGGGAAACATCTTCAGAGGGGGACCTTGGGTACCCTTCCGATTCATCCATGTCTGTATCTGAGATGACAAACTCAGGGGAGTCTATGTGCTTCCTCTTGCACTTCTTCTTCCAGGCAGGCTCTTCCGAGTGATCAGGAGAGGCTTTGGAAGAAGAGGGATCACCCAATGGGGTGTCCTGGGGCATAGGTTCCCTACACTTGGGGTCTGGAGGAGGAGTAGAGGTTGCAACAGACACCATGGGGTGAGGAGACGATGGAGCTGGCAGTGGAGCTGTTTCAGGGGACAGCACACTCTGCATGACCTTGAAGGTGTCCCGACCTATAGGCAGAGAAAGCTCCGGCTCCGAAGAGACAGGAGTCCTTCTCCACATCGAGGGTGACGGCTCCTAGGCCAATGTTGGAGTCAAGCTCACCTGCACCGAAGCTCCGAGGGGGAGAATGGAGTTAGCAAGGGTCCAATGCCACTCCCCCCTCAGAGCCAACGAGAGAGCCCCCGCACCCAGATCCCTCGATAGAAGGTACAATAGAGGTAATCGGAACCGTCGGAACCAAAGGAGAGATGATGATCAGCGCCAACGGTTCTACTACCTGCAGATCCATTGTCTCCGGCTCCAAGCTAAATGTAGTCAGAGGAGGAATGGAAATAGAGACGGTTGGAGACGATACCTGCTGAGGTGGGCTGGACAGTAATTTTGAAAGAGCCTGTGACTTAAGCAACCTACTTACTACTCTCTCCACATCATGATCCGATAATCTAGAGGATCAAGAGGAGTGGGAAGAATGATGGCTATGTTCACTCTGTAACAAGGGTGACTGAGGTGCTGAGTGGATGGGCTCCAAGGACGGCAACCTCAGTCTCTTATGGCCCTGAGATGGCTCCAAAATAGCAGATGGAGCTGATGGAGGAGTTGCCTTGTCGGTGCCAGCCGGCACCGACATACTTGGTTGATCAAGTAAAGGAGTTGGCTCCGAAGGTGGAGCCAACGGCTTGACAGACTTAGGGGATTTTGCTGGCTGAGTACTTTTAGCTGGAGAATCCTGAGGCTTCAATAATCCCCGAAGGATTAATTTATTTTTGTGCTCCTGCAGGACCCTTGGACAAAAAGCGTGACATATACAACAGGAGTCCTGCAGGTGAACAGTGTCCAAACAATATAAACAACTAGTGTGCCCATCTATCAGAGACATTTTCTGACAGCATGAGGCACACTTTTTGAAGACAGATACCTTGGTATCTTTAGACATTTTCCTAAAACAACAAACTAAAGAATCACAATAACAATAAGAAAATGTTATACTACTAAACTAAGAAACAAACAGTTTTTTTTTGTTACAGTTAAGGAACAGAAAGGAGAGCTTCTAATTTAAACAGCTGTCCTAAGTGGTTGGGGGGGGGGGGTAACTCTCTAATTTTAACGAGTTCAGGGGAAACAGAAACCATAAGCTAATCACCTTTGACATCCACATCCCACCCCCACCCCCCAGTAAGGAAACATCCATAAAAAACTTCTCCAAGGCCAACTTCATGCTACTCAAGTCAGAAGTGACAAACTTCATGACACCCATGCAGACGGGAACTGAAAGTTCGACTGCTGAATCCTACACTAAAGCACTGTACGAGCACATCCACTCGTGCATGAATCATGCTATCCCAAACAGAACCAAGACGCTTTCCTCCAAAAAAGGAAGCCGATCTGATGCATTGTCATAAACAAACTGTCATAAACAAGTTATACAACAGAAAGAAGAAACTGTTGCAGAAAAGAGGAAATCTCAGGATGCAAAATACTCCCTTATCAGCCTCAGTAAGAAGCTGAGATCCCTCATTAAATCCTCCAAAGCTAGTTACGAAAATAAAATTGCCAAAGATTCCAAAGACAACCACAAGGCATTCTATAGCTATGTCAAGAATCTAAATGGCAATGCTCAGATATGCTCTGAGCTACAACAGAATGGCATTAAATATACTGATCCCAAGGACATTGCCAATATCCTGGCACATCGATTCAGTGCCAGCTTCACCCCTCTCTCATGCCCTAAAGGGCCCATCTTAATACAGAAAGATTGCCACATTCCAGTAATCACAGCCACACAGGAACAAAATGCATTCTCCAAAGCTAAGAATACAGCATCCATGGGACTAGACAACATCCCTGGCTGTATACTATATGAACTACAAAATGACCTGGCACCTCACCTAAGTGTCATGTTTAATCATAGCCTCACCTCAGGCTTCATGCCCACTGAGTGGTGCACAGCTACAGTTATCGCACTCCACAAGGGGGGGGATCCACCTTGGATCCTGTGAACTGCCATCCCATCAGTCTCATTAGCCTGATCTGCAAGGCCATGGAACATATTATTATGGAACTTATAAACAAAGACATTGGCAACCTTCAAACACTGGACCCCACCCAGTTTGGGTTTGTGAAGGGCTGATCATGTCTCCTGAACCTGATTGACTTCTTTGAATCAGTCTCCAGAGCTGTGGACAAGGGTAAGACAGTCCACACAGCCAACCTGGACCTTGCTAAGGCCTTTGACACCATCCCCCACTCTGGAATCATAGATAAACTTACTAAGCTGGGCATAAATCCCTACGTCACTCGATGGGTTGCCAACTGGCTTACTGACAGAGCCTACACAGTAAAAGTAGCCAACTCCAAATCCAGCTCCAGAAAAGTGACAAGTGGAGTACCTCAGGGTTCAGTCCTGGGACCACTCTTGTTTGGCATCTACTTCTCTGAAGTACAGGCAAACACTGAGGGACTCTGGCTAACAAAGTTCGCAGATGACTGCAAACTGGGAGCCATTGCCGAATCCCCAAATTATGTGGATATTCTACAAAAGGGCCTTACAGAAATAGATACTTGGTGCCAGAGCCATGGGTTCAAGCTCAATGCCAAGACGTGTATAGTTATCCCCTTTGGGAAAAACCATGTACCCATAAATTACCTCATAGGTGGCAGTACACTAAACACTGAAAGTGTGATAAGAGACTTAGGAACACAGGTGGAGAGTGGTCTCACCTTCGATAACCACATTGTCACAACAGTCAGGAAATCCATCTGTGTGGCACACCTCATCACTAAGGGATTTTCATCCAGAAAAAAGGAGGTCATTGTCCCACTGTACTCATCCCTCATTAGACACATCATAGAGTACAACCCCCCATTTGGTATGTACCTCACAAGACATCTGCAACAACTGGAAAGGCTGCAGAAACACCTCACTAAAAGAATCACAGGCATAAAGCAGATGCCCTATGCTGACCGACTAAAAAAACTCCAGCTATACTCTGTCGCATATTGTCTACTCAGAGGCAATCTCTGCTTAACATACAAGGCCATGTCAAACCCAGAGCTGTTGGACATGCTACACTTAAAGAAATCCCAATCCATCCGAGCCACACACTCCAGGGACCTAAACCTTGTCATCACAATGAGCGAAACATGTTGGAGGGATATGTTCCTGACCCAGAAACACCCCATACTCTGGAATAGACTGTCCATACATGTTAAGCAGAGTGCCTCCTTGCCCCTCTTCAAAAGGAACCTTGATGACTGGATGGGAGAAAGGAAATTTACCCTGGGGATCATGTCAGTCACACTGCTAGACAGGGGTCTAGGGAAGTAAATATTGTGGGAAGGAATAGCCAAGGAATTGTTAGGCAAGGCTTGTATAGGCCCTAGGGCCGATAGCCTAGTACCAACTTATGAACCTATGAACCTATAAATATAAGGGCTTAAATCTACCATGGGAATGTAAGGCTATAGGCATCTAAGATCTGCACAGATCCACAGACTAGTCACTATATATGACCCTATAAACCTATAAGGGCATTGTCTGCCCATTCCTCACTTCCTGTAGTAAAATGGCAGGATATTCCTCTACTCATGCCTTACTTCCTGCAATGTTCTGACAATAGCTTCATCTGCACATGTCTTACTTTCTGCATTGTTCCAACAACAGCAATAAGAGTATTAGACATAATAAAGTGTATAAGTGACTGGGGATTACAGTAAGAGCAGAAACACTTGGATATGTATGACAGGTATTGAAGGAGATGGATTTGGAATTCTTTGCAATCAGTTAAGTGACAAGGGAGATAGGAAGGGTACCACAAGTTTTGTAGTTGGGAATGGAGAAATAAAATAAAAAAATCAATCAATCACTCAATAAATAAATAGATAAATAAATGAATGAATGAATGCCTGGAAATACAAAATGACCACAGACAAACATTTTCATAAAAGTGAGAAAGTATTAAATCAGACAGTCTGACCACAGAACACAAGGACAAAAATGTCTCTCTAGCTCTGATTATTCTATTTATTAGAGATAAGGGGACAGACTGTTTATTTCTAAACTTCAGAGAATTGTTTCACATTTGTCCCATGAGTATATGAATTTTCCAACTGTTACTGACTCACTTCCATTTTATCTGGTTGAGTTATGTCTCTATCACCATTTATGTGAAAGAAGTGCCTTTCTATTATACGGCAGTTAAATGGTAGCAATCGTAATAAAGCATATTCAGGTTTATCGACAAATTAATTCTAACTATGGAAAGATATAGGTGCCAACAGCTTTTTTGTTCACGTTAACACATTGAATGAAATTTGGACAACTATATAATTAGATTTGTTTTTCTTAACAGCATCTCTTAAATGCACACATAATAGGAGTGGATGATAAGTTGTCAACCATTAATATGACAGGCCTGTATCAAGAAAATTGTCATCCATTAATTTGGCAAAACATTATCAAGAAAATGATACCTCAACTATTTACGCCAATCACTATTCAAACAATTGAAAGATACTACCTATATGTGCTCAGTGAACTTGGTGTGTGATACAAGTGTTCACATACTGGATGTTACATTGAAGAACATTGAACCAGCATCCCAGGATTGTGTATGTAATTGCAATTGAGGATTATGATTGGGTTTCCAGCCATAACCTGCTTGTTATGTGTTCGAGGCATGGGTATCAAGAACTTCACCTTGAGAGTGAACTGGAGAGGTAAATCTTGACATCCGTGTTGAGAACGTATACCAAATAGAGTATGATCAATTATTTATAGTGCATGGAGCGTAACCTGCTCCCAAATTCTATGAAAGTCTAAGAGAAAAAAGTGTATGAGCAATAGATGATTTAGCATTGCCACGCAAAGCCTGGTTACCCTAGAACAGTGGGAGAAGCCATAAGAAGCAGAAAGAGCTATAAATACATGCTAAACAAGGTAGCCAAGTGTTTAATATATTCTAAAGTTCTTTGCTCTTTACACTACTGATCTGATCTGGCCACTGTCTTCCGCTAATGGTAAAGATTACCACCATTGAGGGATGCTTAACAAAAGCTTGTTATACACCTTTCTAAGGTCAGAAAAGTGCTAAAATTCCTGTCTTTGGGTACTTTCCAAGCTGTACTAAATGTTCAAAATCCCCAGACACACTATCAATGTTACCTACATTATGCAGATATCACAGTATTTTAAAGGAAAAATGAAAGTTGCTGGGAACTTTTAACTTTCATTTTATACTGATGGTCTTTCTACATTATTGTATGTCAAATACAACATTGGTGAACCAGTGTGTTTTGATATTCTCGCCGCCTAAACTTAATGCTTGCTAATTGATTTAGTAATGATTCTTGATATAAACAGTATCTCTCTCTCTCTCTCTCTCTGTAGATATATATATATATATATATATATATATATATATATATATATATATATATACATACTAGATAGATATATTATATATACAGATATATGAGATATATTGTAACTCATATTTCAAAATTTACTCTGTTTAGCCTTCCTCTGTCTAGAGCTTTGCAGAATATTTAAGAATTAGCTCTTGAAGTAATATGCTAAACAGCATGTTTTGTCTCAAGGCTCCAAGTGAAAATATTTCTTCCTAATTATAATGTAGACCAGTGTTATTCCTCTATCCTTCTTGACTTGAGAAGAAGTAACCTTGTTTTTGAATTTGCAATGTAGATGTAAAATGCACAAAGGATCTGCAGTAGTTTTCCTTTAGGACTTATTTCTTCTGCAAACACGACAATACTTCTTGCACTGAAATATATAGCAGCTGTGAAGTAAGCAGATGTTTCTTTATAGTTCAGTATGAAAAAAAATCTGATACTCATTTAATTTTTTTTAATGATCTAAAATTGACATAAGCTTTTGAGTCATCGTCTGCTTTTGCAAAACAATTTCAGTCTTTTTTACCTAACCAGAGATTTTTCCAGATACAGCTTCGGGGAATAAAAACAATAAATACATGGACAATGAAAATGCAAAATATAACAGCAAAGCAGTGGTTTAAAAAGAAATTGAAGCAGTAACAAGGCCAGAAGGTCTAGTGGAAGCAAACTATTTCCAGCATAAGATAAGCATCACTTTTGGCTAGTTTCTCAAAACAAGCATGACGTGAAAAAGTGTGTTTAATATGAAAGAAGAGACCACAGCACTCAAAAGACACATCATGAATCATGTTTATGCCGGCACTCTAGTGGAAGACCAATTGAAAGGCCAACTATCCATCAAGAGACTTCCTGCAGGGCCTTACAGCGAAGAGTTGGGGAAAAGGAATAAGCATAAATGAAGTGATTCATAACGAATAGTATGCACTTGGTAACCAGAATGGAGAACTCATTAAAATACAGTATAACATTTTGACATCTAATGACAAATCATTATGAGTTGAACTCCCCATATACTGAAATATTACAAAGATTCTATTCATTTAAGAAGGTTAGATGTCTGTAAGGTACAAGATACGTTCGCTAATGCATTCTTCCATGTAAGCAGCCAGGTGCATACTTCAGAAAATGCAGCTGAAAATGAATGTGGAACAGCAGTTATTTTATTCTCTTTATTTATTCTTTTGATAATAAGTATGGGCTGGTCATTGGGCCCTTTTCAGCTATGACACAGGCACAACAGCAGTGTACAGCTATAGATAATCATCAAAAATTGGTTTTATTTTAAGCCATTCTGACCTCAGTGAAAGAAATTATGGCTGTTGAGTTCAATTTGTTTATGTCAGTCCTACATAATTCTGTGTTACTAGAAATTCTAAAGCAAAAATACATTCCTCATTGGTCCTTGAGATGAAATATTTAAGTCATATCGCATTATAAAGTTATAAAAAAGTGACTATTTACTGAAATGTTTACATTTCTTAACTGAGTGTGTGATATGATCATATGACTCTTTTTCAGTCATGGCCTAAGCCAGATGGCAGTTATTTACTGGAATATAAATCATACTTTGTACATTTACAACTCATACAATCTAATATAAAGAGAAGATTGGGCCTAAGTGTACAAAATAACAGAAGGCTTACATTTTACAAATAAAATGTCATGATAACTATCACTGTTATTAATACATAACAAATCCAGTGGGAACTCAAATCTGTTTATAGGTCATGTGTCAGATTGTAAACACACACACACACACACACACACACACACACACACACACACACACACACACACACACACACACACACACACACACACACACACACACACACACTCACACATATGTATATGCAGATGTAAGTCATTATTTCAAGGGACATGACCTGAGATCAGAATGCATTTAGGCTCATAGGTTTCATAGGTGTGTACTAGGCTAATGGCCCTGGAGCCTTTATAAGCCTAGCCATAGGATTACCCTGGCATCATGCCACCTGACCTTAGTTCCCAGTGCCTCTGTCGATTAGAGCCACTGGGGTGATCCCTGGGGTGAATTTTCTATTTACCATCCACTCATCAAGTTTTCTCTTGAAGAGGACCAGTGAGGTGCTCTGTTTGAAATGTATGGGAAGTCTGTTCCATAGCATGGGCAGCCTCTGGGTTATGCACCTGTCCCACCAGCATGTTTTGTTGATTGTGGTAATGAGGTTGAGGTCTCTGGACCATGTGGTGCGCAGGTATTGGGATTTCTTTAGATGTAGCATTTCTAACATAGCTGAGTCAGACATGGTTTTATAAGTCAAGCAGAGATCACCTCTAAGTAGACGATATGAGACAGAGAATAGTTGGAGTTATTTGAGTCTGTCCATATAGGACAAGTGTTTAAGGCCTAGGATCCTCTTTGTGAGGTACTTTTGCAGCCTCAACAGTTGTTGCAGGTATCTAGTGAGGTACATGCCAAATGGGGCATTGTACTCGATGACTGGCCTAATGAGGGAAGAGTAGAGGGGGACAATGATCTCTTTCTTCCAGGATGCAAAACCATTAGTAATGAGATGTGCCACATAGAAGGACTTTCTGATCACAATGGCAATGTGGTGGTCAAAAGAGAGGTTGCTATCAACCGGTGTTTCTGGATATCTTATAACGCCTGCTGTGTTCAGTGGACTACCATCAATGTGGTAATTCATGGGAACCAGGTTTTCCCCAAAGGGGATGACGACACATTTTTTGGCATTGAGCTTAAGGCCATGGTTCTGACACCAGTCGTTTGTCTCAGTGAGGCATTTCTGTAGGATGTCAACATCACTTGGAGAGTTAATAATATCTCCCAACTTGCAATCATCTGCACACTTTGTCAGCCAGAGTCCCTTAGTGTTGGCCTGGACTTCAGAGAAGTAGATACTAAACAGGAGAGGACCCAGGACCGAACCCTGTGGGACTCCACTCGTGACTGGTCAGCAGTCTGGCTTGGAGTCAGCTACTTTCACAATGTGGGTTCTATCTGTGAGCCAGTTTGCAACCCAGCTGGTGATATAGGGGTTGATGCCTAGCTTAGTCAGTTTTTATATGACTCCTGAGGAGGGAATGGTATCAAAGGCCTTAGCTAGATCAAGGTAGGCTGTATAAACCATCTTGCCTTCATCCACAGCTCTGGTGACTGATTCAAAGAAGTCGACCAATTTGAGAAGGCAGGATCTACCCTTCACAAAACCAAATTGTGTGGGATCCAGAGTTTGGAGATTCCCTATATCCTTGTTTATTAGATCCATGATGATGCATTCCATAGCTTTGCATATTAGACTCATCAGACTAATGGGGTGATAGTTCCCCATGTCTGTAGTCACTCCTCCTTTGAGGAGAGGGATGATTGTAGCAGTGCGCCATTCAGTAGGGACAAATCCTGAGGTGAGGCTGTGATTGAACAGGGCACAAAGGTGAGGTGCCAGTTCACTCTGTAGTTCTTGTAGAACACAGCCCGGGATATTGTCAGGTCCCATAGAAGCTGTAGTCTTGGCCTTGGACAATGCTGTTTTAACTTGTGCAGCAGTAATACTGGGTGACTGGCAATCTACTGGTATTGTGATTGGTCCTTTGGGGGGGAGGGGTAAAGTTGGCACTGAATCTGTCGGCCAGTATATTGGTGATATCTGTTGGAGGTACCATTGTACAGTAGCTCAGAGCAAATCTGAGTATTGCCATGGAGATTCTTTACATAACTATAGAAGGCCTTGTGGTTGTCTTTATTATCTGCTGCAATTCTGTTTTCATGGCTAGCTTTAGAGGATTTGATGAGGGATCTCAGCTTTTTGTTGACGCTGATAAGGATGTTTTTCCAGTCTTGGGACTTCACCTTATTCTGCATCAGTTTCCTTGTTCTGTTGTAGAGTTTGTTTATGGCAGGGGACCACCAGATTGGCTTCCTTTTTTGGAGGACAGCATCTTGGTTCTATTGGGTATGGTGAGATCCATGCATTTGTGTACGTGTTCGTATAGTGCATTGGTGTATGATTCAGCAGTCATGCAACTAGTCTCCATTTACATAGGTGCCGTGAAGTTATCGACCTCTGTTTTTAGGAGCCCAAAGTTAGCTTTGGAGAAGTTTTTCATGGTGGTTACTTTTGGGGGGGTGGGGTGGATTTCCAAGGTGATTAGATTGTGGTCGGATCTAACCAGGGAGGAGTTGACTATTGGTGCAGAGCAATGGTCACCAATATTAGTAATGACCAGGTCAAGGATGTTGCTACATCTAGTGGGGATAAGAACGAGTTGGTCCAGGACATTGGAATTAATGAATTCCAGGAAACGTTGGGCAAGTGTATTGGTATATGAGTCATTTTCCCAGTTAATGTAGGGATAGTTGAAGTCGCCCAGTATGAGAGTGTTAGGTCAGACCCTAATATTCTCCAGGGTGCTTAGGAACATGGAGTGTGAGTCTTGGGACATGGTTCGAGACCTATAGCAGGCTACGACCTGAATCACTGTCTTACCCAATGTTAGCTGCATCTGAAGTATCTCTGATGCATTATGTTGGGACACCAGTCTGGAGGTGTGCGCATCCTTTATGAATATGGAAACACCACTGCCTTTGGAGCTTCAGTCCAAGTTCTGGGGCCGAAAGCTGTGGAATGAGTTATAGCCTGGTAGTGCAGGAGCACTTTCTGCTTCCTTGAACCAGGTCTCTGTTACAGCACAAATGTCAATGTTCTCCATTTTAAGGAGTGCTTTGAGTGAGTGCATTTTGAGATTTAGACTTCTAGCATTGAGCAGCGTGACCCTCAGATTACATTTGTTTGTAGCTGTAGCTGTGGTAATTTGGTTTTTGGAACACTGCCTAAAAATGGCACTGGCAAGAGCCTTGGCCAGTATCTGGAAGCCCAAGGGTGACAAATGCAGGCCATCTTTGGCAAAGCATCGAGGTCTGTCAATCATGTCATTCCAGGCAGACAGATACTGGATCTCCTTAGAATGACACCAGGAACTTAGCCAATTGTTGAAATCAATCATTTTCTGCTTGTACTGTGGTATCATTCTGTGTGATGGTAGGATGCTGCTCAGGGCTAGGGTCATACCTGCCTGGGCTACATAATCTGAGAGCTCCTCCATGTCTCTTTTCATGTAGTCCAGGGAGGTACGTCTCAGGTCATTCACATCCACATGTACAATGACGGAATCGTATTTTTACCTGTTGTTGAAGGACTTGATTGCATGCGTTATATGATGGATCCTGGCACCTGACAGGCAGCTGACTGTTACTTTCTCCTTATTCAACCTAGGGAGTGGGACATCAGTGTGCCTATCGAGTCACCTACGATTAGTGTGCTGGGCATGCTTTTTTTCCTTAGTGGCTTTAGTTGATTGGAACACTGTTTAGGAGAGTTATGTGTCTCATGATTAGTGTTGTGTTGTGGTGGTCGAGTGCGTTTCTGCCATGGAGGTCTCTGCTGTTTGGGTAGATTTTTACTACTGTTTGGGTAGATTTCTACTGAGAGCCTCCATGAAGGTGGGTGTGCTGTTTGTGTTTTTATGTGAAGGCAGTGCTGGTGTGTGTTCTGGGGAGCTATTTGTTCCATGCGGTATGGTGCAAGTGTTGACCTTCTCCTCTTGAACAGCTATTCCGGTCTTGACTGGAGAGTGCGTGGCTTCTAATTTGGATATATATGTCCATCTCTCGCAAGTCTGAGTGTTGGCAGGTAAGAGGAGAGGGTTGTCGGTGTACACGAGGCAGTTGCTAAATTGCCTCAGGATGTCCAAGTTCACCAGGTTAACAGGAGAATGACAGGGAACTGACCTTTAGATATGTCTGGGGCAGTGGGCATTAATAATAAGTACTGGAGCTGTTTCCTTGTAGAACGTTTAGTGCTGGTAGCACTATTGTGTGCTAAATAATTGCTACAAGAAGTCTGGTAAAGTGCTAGACTAAGAAGCTAGTAAAAGTGCAGGAGAGGAGAGAACTAGCAGATCTAAGGGAAAAATTGAAGAGCAGATTTTGACACCACTCAGAAAGGTGAGAAACAAGCATAAATGTGGGCTTTTAAACCAGAAAGTTGAAAGAGATGGAAAAACTGCCCAAACCGCCAATAAACTGTAATTTCTGTGCCAGAAACCAATCCTCTTGTGGTAGATAGGCTACCTAGTGCTTACCACTCCCACTGATAAGCTAGAAAGCTTCACTCCAAAACAGAAAGGCTTGGAGGGCTCAGAAGTTTACATACAGTCCTGGATACAACAAATCTGTATCTGGACTAGGCCAGTTACAGGAATGGCTGGAAAAGTGCAAACATGGGCTTTTAAACCAGAAAGTTGAAAGAGATGGAAAAACTGCCCAAACGGCTAATAAACTACAATTTCTGGGACAGAAACCACTCCTGTTGTGGTAGATAGGCTACCTAGTGCTTACCACTCCCA
The DNA here is from genome assembly GCF_019279795.1 of Protopterus annectens. Taxonomy (NCBI): domain Eukaryota; kingdom Metazoa; phylum Chordata; order Ceratodontiformes; family Protopteridae; genus Protopterus; species Protopterus annectens. Next base: position 513,613,741 of record NC_056742.1, on the reverse strand, counting down.
CTGATAAGCTAGAAGGCTTCTATTTACTTAAATATTTTAAGGCTCTACTAGTTCATAAGTACATAGAAAACAACTCTGCTGTTCTTTTTTCATGTGTGTGTGTGTGTGTGTGTGTGTGTGTGTGTGTGTGTGTGTGTGTGTGTGTGTGTGTGTGTATGAATCATTTACAGCAGATATAAAAGTTTACACACCCCTGTTAAAATCCCAGTTTTTTGTGATATAAAAAAATGAGACCACAATAAATAATTTCAAATGTTTTCCCACCTTTAATGTAACATATAACCTGTACAATTCAATTGAAAAACAAACAAATCTGTTAGGGGAAAAAAATATATAAAAAATAAAAAAACATATAATATGCTGGTTGCATATGTCTGCACACCCTTAAACTAATAATTTGTTGAAGCACCTTTTGATTTAATTACAGCATTTAATCTTCTTGGGTAGGAGTCTATCAGCATGGCACATCTTGATTTGGCAATATTTGCCCACTGGTCCTTGCAAAAGCACTCCAAATCTGTCAGATTGCAAGAGCATCTCTTGTGCACAGCCCTCTTCATGACACTTTACCGATTTTCTATTGGATTTAAGTCTGGGCTCTTGCTGGGCCATTCCAAAGTTTTCTTCTGATGAAGCCATTCTTTTGTTGATTTGGATCTATGTTTGGGGTCATTGCTTTGTTGAAAGTTGAAATTCCTCTTCATCTTCAGCTTTCTAACAGATGCCTGAAGGTTTTGGGCCAAAAGTGACTGGTGTTTGGAACTGTTCATAATTCCCTCCACCTTGACTAAAACCCCAGTTCCAGCTGAAGAAAAGCAACTCCAAAGCATGATACTGCCACCACCATGCTTCACTGTGGGGATGGTGTTCTTCTGATGATGCAAAGTATTGTTTTTGCGCCAAACGTACCTTTTGGAATTGTGGCCAAAAAGTTCAGCCTTGGTCTCATCAGACCATAACACATTTTCCCACATGCTTTTGGGAGACGATGTATTGTTTTGCAAATTTTAGCTGAGCCTAGATGTTTTTCTGTATAAGAAAAGGCTTCTGTCTTGCAACCCTACCCTATAGTCCAGAGATATGGAGACTATGGGAGACTGTTGTCACATGTACTACACACCCAGTACTTGCTAGAAATTCCTGTAGCTCCTTCAGTGCTGCTCTAGGTCTCTTGGCAGCCTCCCTGACCAGTTTTCATCTTGTTTTTTCGTCAATTTTGGAGGAACATCTAGTTCTTTGCAATGTCACTGTTAATTTTCTCCACTTTTTGATGACAGCCTTCAGTGTGTTCCATGGTATATCCAATGCTATGGAATATTTTTGTACCCTTCTTCTGACTGATACCTTTCAACAATGAGATCCCTTTGATACTTTGTAAGCTCTCTGCGAACCGTGGCTTTTATTGTAGCAGGCAACTGAGTAAATGTCAGGAAAATCCTACTAGGACAGCTGAACTTTATTTGGGGTTAATCAGAGTCTCTTTAAATAATGTCAGGTGTGTACCCAAGAAGACTGAATGCTGTAATTAAATCAAAAGGTGCTTCAACATAGTATTAGTTTAAGGGTGTGCCCACACAACAAAGTATTAGTTTAAGGGTGTGCACACTTATGCAACCAGAGTATTGTAAGTGTTATTTTTTATATTTTTCCCCCTAACAGATTTGTTTGTTTTTCAATTGAATTGTACAGGTTATAGGTCACAGTAAAGGTGGGAACAGTTTTGAAATGATTTATTGTGGTCTAATTTTTTTATATCACAAAAACCTTGCCTTTTAACAGGGGTGTGCAAACTTTTTATATCCACTGTATCTATCTATATCTATATATCTACATCTACAGATTTTATGATTCTGCTGGGTCTAATTGTAGGAAATGCTAAATTAGATAATAAGGTTTCCACTAATAGGACTAAAAGACGTTTTTGTGCGAGGGAAGATAGTGACACTGATCATACCTCTCAGCTGTACAGATTTTCGCAAAATGTCCAAGTTTTTGCCTTTTTCATAAAATTGTGGTTTTCTGACAAATTAGTGGCAAATCATTAAAAATTGAACTTAAAAATAATGACAGATATTTCAGTTTCAGACTTCATGCCACTCAGAAAATTGTTAATGTAAAGCCTGTTATTTTATCAAATTTCTAAGTTTGTAGGAGCAATATTTAAAAATTGTCCCTATTTGTGGCCCTTTGTCCCACTTTTATTTATGGCTTTGTCCAGATTTCTTGCTCTAAGATGTTGAGAGATACTAATAAATAAGTTTGGCAAAAGATGGTACATCAGGCATTAATGATACTTATTTATCACAAGGTGATGATGTTACACCTGACACATCATTAAATTCTAGTGGTCGCCTAGTCACTGATAACCCCCATGAATATAGTACTTCACATGTGTTTGGTGGAGCGGATTGGATGCTCAGGGGAATTAAAAACTTATTTGCCAGATAAGAGTGGGAAAGAATCACTGTTTCATGTCTGGGAGTAAGTAATAAGATTGGGAAAGAATCACTGTTTCATGTCTGGGAGTAAGTAATAAGATTGGGAAAGAATCACTGTTTCATGTCTGGGAATAAGTCATTTTACTGATATTCGAGACACTTTCGAGAACTTGCTTAAAAATGTCTTAAGTATGATAATATGGTGATGGCTGGTAACAATGATAGGACAGCAAAATTAATCTATGTTTTTTGACAGTACCTCTGTAATCTATTTAAGCATAGGAATGAAGTTTAACTTAGTCATTTATGACTTCTTTTCATCTATACAGTACTAATAGTTGAAGTTAAAAACAGCTAGACAGATTACTAATATCAAAAGCAGTTTGTGTTTACAAAATTATGTTTTAGAACTTAACATATGGGAAGATGTGTGTAAATCCAAAAACGTTTGGTCAGGATAAAAAGTGCCTTAGTCACCAGGGAAACTGTTTGATTAATATGAGATTAGTTGGGATTTACCAGCCTTTTTTTTATCAAAGAAGATCATAGAAAACAGGCTGCAGAGAAAAAAACAGTCCAGCTTGAAATGCCTGCAAGGGGTCTGAATAACAAGTTCATAGGCCTTGAGTCCACAGTCATGGGAGGCAATTATGAAATTCTTTTTATAACTGAGACTTGATTTAATTTTACTAATAAGCCTTTAGTGCCTGAGGGATTCAGGAAACACCACAACTTTAGGATAAATAGAAAAGCAATTGTCTTGTTTTTTTGTTAAAATAGTATCCTGTCAACAATTATTTGCTTAGGAAAAGGTACTGAAATTACTAGAGTAAGTATCAGTGCAGGAAAATTAAAAAAGAACAGAACAATGTTTTATATTCCGCCCAACAAATCAAATGATAACTTGGACAGTTTTTGTGCCGCGCTAGAAAACCGTTTTCAACAAAGGTTTAATATAGTTGTAGGTGACTTAAATACACTGCATGTAAATTGCCCCATTTTGGCCTTAGGGGATAAGGGCATAGGTTCCATAATAAGAACTGGAAAAGAAATAGGTATATACAAAGAGTGAACAAAACAACTAGAAAGATTACAATTCTAAATTCTAAATATAGTTTGTATCAACAATCCAGACACAAACATGTTGCTGAACCTCAGTTAATGCTATCAGATCATGTGTGTTTTTTTCTGAAAATGGTCAAATCCCAGATCTTGGACTCCTGTGTTGACTGTCTCACAAAATGTAGATTTTATCAGGCAAGCTGTACTAAGATGTTTAGTAGTTGGCCATTTGGTATTGACTCATATAAACAAAACATTAGTCAATCTTAACCTGTTGGGAACTCACATATTGACAACTTAATTTAGTGATTGTTA
>NC_056742.1:513542426-513604926 GCF_019279795.1 Protopterus annectens | reverse complement strand
TAACTTTTAAGGAGAAATTGATGGTATGGTTACACAGATAGTCTGTTAGTCATTGTCTCTGAATCACTTACAATCATTTTCTTGAAAAATCCGCTCTTTAAATTTGGCTGTGAATACATTTGATGTTCCCATGTTGTATGAGCCTTTTATTAAGTTGTTCTAGGTCACAGGATTTATCTTCAAAAAGGTTCTTTTCCATTTTGCTACTGTAAACTGAGTCTGTAACAGTGTGAGGACATCCCCGTCATACTTCCTTAAGTGACGGTTTAATAACTTAACCATCTCGAGAACAAATAAGTACATTAGTGAGAATGTTGAAGACAGCAGTACATTACAATGTCACATACCTCATAGGATTATAGGAAGTTACTAGGCTATTGGCCCTGAGGCCCTTATAGGCCTAGCCAAGAGTTTAGCCCATGTTATACAAGTCAGCACCCAATGCACCTGTCCTGCAGGAACATGGTTGGAATCTCAGGGGTGTATTTTCTGTTTCCCATCCAATTATAGTATCATACGAGGTTACTAGACTGTTATCCTTCAGCCCTTATAAGCCTAGCCAACAGTTTAGCACATGTTTATACAAGTCTGCTCCTGATGCCCCTATCCAGTAGGGACACATTTAAAACAGGCACAAGTTCATAGTTCATAGATTAGTACTAGGCTAACTGCCCTTATGGGCCATTTTAAGCCTAGCCAATTATCCCATTTGAGAATCAAACCCTGTACCTTGTATCTGCAAGGTAAACGCCTTAACCATTTTGCAAATCTCCCTTCATGGCATGATAAGATGAAAATGGCTCTGATGGTTATTTGTAGCCATGTAATCATTTTAGTAAGTTACAATAATGGATGTACAAACAATCAAGAAGAGCAAAGTGACAGGTTGTATTGAACTGTGGTTTGCAGGATGTGTATCTCTGGGTGGAATTAAGTCTGGGAGAGGGGAGATAATGTAGGACATGTTTGGATAGGGCTAGCTGAGTAGTGAGTGAGTCAACCTTTAACACTGATGTAAGCTGTTCTGGTGGCATAGATGGATAAAGCCCTGACAACAGCCCAGGTGACCTGACCTTGATTAGTGGCTTGGGTGTCTGATAAAGAGGCAGGGATGTGTGGCAGTTAACATCCCTGGTGTGGGAGTAGTGCTATGGTCACAGAAGAATAAAGCCCTGACTACAGCCCAGGTGACCTGGCCTTGATTAGTTGCTTGGGTGTCTGATAGAGAGGCAGGAGGGATGGCAGTTAACATCCCTGGTGGGGGAGTGGTGCTATGGTCATCTCCTGTAATGATCCCTGGTAAAGGTTGGGAATGTCATGTTGTGAGGTGTATGTCAATGGGGGGAAGAGACAGGGGACAAGGCTGATCTGCTACAGAGGTGGACTGATAAGCTACATTTCCCCACTGCATACACACCCCTCACTTTGTGCCATATAGAGCCAGGAGTTGGGGGAATAAAGAGTAAAGCACTATGCAGAAAGTCCGCTGGTTAGAAGATATGCAGTATTGACTTGCCAGATTCCCTTAAAGTCTGTGCTGACCCCAACACAAATTCAGGTAATGGTCTGGAGGTGACTGGAGTGTGCATAGACCCAACAAAGGATGCAGAGCACTAGAGTGGCTGTCAGAGAAACAGAAGGTGAAAAGGTTAGCAGTGATATAACTACTTTAAGGTTCTTTGCACAATTACTTCAGTTTATGCTTTGATGACAATGATGTGTCCAGTACTAAGGTGAGGAATCTTTATCGTGTAATATGAGGAATAATATTATCACAGGGGTTTTGAGTATTATTTGGGTGAAATAGGTTAATCTTTTTTGTGCTTAAATCATCATTGCCAATCCTTCTGAGTTAATTGTCAGTTTGTGTGTATGTGTCTAGTGCCATATGTTGATGAACTCTCTTAATTTTTTACACTGTATAAAGGAGAGATTGTGGTCTTTGTTTATCAGAAGGATATGATCATCATGTGTAATTAAATTTAGGATGGCATCCTCAATGTTAACATCATTAACCAAACCTGTAAATAACAAAGGCTCCACACTGTAAAGTTCTGTTATTTCATACAATTAATTCAATGCCATTTTGATGCATTTTATCTGTAAGCTAACCAGGAAAATAGAATATGAAAAGAAGTTTAGATTGTATAGTTTATTTAAGATGACTGGATTTCTCTCTGTTGCAAAAAAAAGCTCATGTCATATTGAGAAATCCTGTTATGAGCAGATCATTGTTCATAGTACTGCATACAATGTTTGTTATTGTCCACACAGCTTTTATGGCATTGGAGTTCTCATGAAAACTATGTTGTATATTATAGATAAATGTGTTCTTTCTGATGGCATTGTATTTTGTTCATAGTTATTTCTTGAAAAGATCAGACACAGATGGGCTATAGAGTCTTAAAAGAAGGATGGAGAAGAAATCTTAGGAAGAGGTGAATTGCTTAAAGGGACGTTGGAAAATTGTTGTGGTGAGGGACCTATTACCTCTGTTGGCTAAAGGATTGTCATTTAAAGAAGCTATCATTGTATTGCTGGATGTATTTTTTTAAATGTTGCTCCTCATTTGTTTTCAAGCTTTTCAACGAATTTCCAAAATTTGCTTGATGTAAAATGTGGAGAAGATCTAGGCCAAATTATTTAGTTAAGTGACGGGGAAAAAATCCAACATGGTATTAAAGAAAACCTGCAATCCATGATAACATGCATGATATTTATTTGCTCTTCACAAATTTGCACGTGACAGAACATGTTGGATTTCAATGTGCTTTTCAGATGTTGTCTGTATGTGTGTGGAGGTTAAAGTGAGGAGTTCGAAATCTAGGATATTTGTAATTGTGTGTACATGAGTTTGTTGTCTTAAGACCTGAGGGTAATAAGTGTACCCATTTAGTTTATGTAAACATCAAGAAGTAGCTTGGATGTTATGGTTGGAATATCATTTTGACAGGTAATGTGCCTCATCAGTGATTTAGTTTAATTCCAAAATTGTTTGGGAGAGGGTGTTAAGTTAGTTTCTGCGTTAGGTGACTTTGATGAGAGTGTAGCTAATCTGCAAATTTTTGTTGTTTTTGTTTGTTTATTTGTTTGATGTTCCTGATAGTTTTAATGGAAGTATATGTTGTTTTGTTACTTTTCCCAGTTCTTCCATGCTAGGTTGCATTATCTTATTAAATAAGAATATAGCTACCACACCGCTAGATCCACTCCCTGAATAAACGTAGTAATAACAGCCAAAAACAAGAATAGGGAGTGCGTTAAGGCAGGCAACGAGTTCTTTCATATAACTATGTAAGCGCCAGAAATAATGTCTCTTACGACTTATATGTTGACCGCTCTTCAGCTCAATATTATACCACTCTTCAGCTCAGTATAAAGTCACTTCTCACCTCTAGATTACGTTACTGCAAGTAGTAACACTTCACCAAATAAGTTTATGTTCACTTGCTTCACCATGCAGAATAGGACTAAATCCACCAGTAAAATACACTTGACAAGCGATGTCTCTGTCAATTACTTATGACTTTATTAACAAAAAAGAGGGTAGGCTAGCGCTTTCACCCGTAAGCTTCTTCAGGCCACTAACATTCAATTAATACTGGTTCTTTTTATATACTTTAATTATGATGTCACATTCTGTATTAATCAATTAATGCCTTACGTAAAATCTTCTGTAATATACAAGCGCTATAAACACATATCTAAACATACAAATCTCATATGACACATATACTAAAAATGCATAATATAATATAATATAAAAAATATTTCATTTGATAAAAACATGTAAAAAACATATATTATGTTTCTATATATATATATATATATATATATATATATATATATATATATATATATATATATATAAAGAACACTAGGTCTTAGACCTTATTTAATGTTCATATACGCATTTATTGCACACTACTAATCTAAAATGCATATAGATACTTATAAATAAAATTAACATTTCTGATGTAAATATACATATAAATACTGATGTTCTTTTAAAATATATATATAATTAAATGTACATTATATAATTAATTCTATGCATACAAATATATATATTTATAATAAATATAATAAATATTAAACCTATGCATTATCAACAGATTTTACTGTCCTAAAATAAGATTTTATATAAAATTTACACATAAAATATAATATAAATGATTTAAACTTGTCATACTCCAATGGGTAGCATATCATTAATATAATTCTATAGCATGAGCAACATTAGAATTAAGTCCTGTCTCCATTAAATAATATCATAAACCTCCAACATGAATATATATCATATCTTATGAAAGAATGCATTCTTCATTTATTCTTTTCTAATAAATATTAGAGTGTATCATAACTTCCTAGCTTTTAATACTGGTTTAATAGGAACTCTATCGTTTATTCCTGGTGATTGATCAGCCCTAAATCTGACTATCCATTTCATCTCATTCTGTTCTGTTCTGTTTGATATATCCCCACGTCTAACAGTAATATTATTAATTTGTAGGACCATGAACTTAAATTTATGATCTAACAATGTTTCTTGTACATGTTTGGAAAGTGCATTATTGCAAGATTTTATTTTAATGTTATATATATGTTCTGTCATTCGATCTTTCAATTGTCGATCTGTCTTGCCTACATAAAATGCACAGCAATTTGTGCACATAGCAAGATAAACCACGTGGGCTGTATTACATGTGGCTTGTACAGAAAATGTATAACATTGTTGTGTAACAGGATGTATAAACATTGCTGTTTCATTAATTAATGAGCAATATCTGCATTTATTACATGGTCTAGTTTTCCCTACCCTATGTGGTTGGTTTTCATTTCCTACCCTATTAGGGCCACATAGCATCCTATATAAATTCAATTTATTCTTATATAGAAATTTAGGATAACTGCCTACTATATCTAAAATACTGGAATCTGTAGTTAGTACATCCCAATACTTCCTATATACTTCTTTTATACCCCAAACATCCTGTGTATGGTATCTAGAGACCTTCACTCCTTGCTTCATATAGTCCATAGCGATTTCAGTTTCCATTTCCTTTTATTGCTGCTATCTGCAAAATATGGATATGCTACATTTTTTCTCATATTATCCATATTTTGGAAACCTGCATCTATTTCTTCTATTTTGTATGATCTATCCAAAAATTTTTGTTTCAACTCATCTATTTCATTAATATATCCTATATCAGTTGAGTTAAGCTGTGAAGCCCTGATCGCTTGGCCTCTGACTATATTTTTAAAAGTGAATCCTGGGTGCATGCTAGTTCTGTGCAATAGCAAATTCCTATAGCAGCTCTTCCTATACACTCCAGTATTAAAGAAGCCATTAAGTAGCCTTTCTACATATACGTCTAGATAAGGGGTCTACGAGTGTTGAAGATGCCAGCAACAGGTACTTTATATATATATATATACCATACACAGGATGTTTGGGGTATAAAAGAAGTATATAGGAGGTAGAAAGGGTAGGAAATGAAAACCAACCACATAGGGTAGGGAAAACTAGACCATGTAATAAATGCAGATATTGCTCATTAATTAATGAAACAACAACATTTATACATCCTGTTACACAACAATGTTATACATTTTCTGTACAAGCCACATGTAATACAGCCCATGTGGTTTATCTTGCTACATGCACAAATTGCTGTGCATTTTATGTAGGCAAGACAGATCGACGATTGAAAGATCGAATGAGAGAACATATATATATAACATTAAAATAAAATCTTGTAATAATGCACTTTCCAAACATGTACAAGAAACATCGTTAGATCATAAATTTAAGTTCATGGTCCTACAAATTAATAATATTACTGTTAGACGTGGGGATATATCAAACAGAACAGAATAGAATGAGATGAAATGGATAATCAGGTTTAGGGCTGATCAGTCACCAGGAATAAATGATAGAGTTCCTATTAAACCAGTATTAAAAGCTAGGAAGTTATGATACACTCTAATATTTATTAGAAAGGAATAAATGAAGAATGCATTATTTCATAAGATATGATATATATTCATGTTGGAGGTTTATGATATTATTTAATGGAGACAGGACTTAATTCTAATGTTGCTCATGCTATAGAATTATGTTAATGATACGCTACCCATTGGAGTATGACAAGTTTAAATCATTTATATTATATTTTATGTGTAAATTTTATATAAAATCTTATTTTAGGACAGTAAAATCTGTTGATAATACATAGGTTTAATATTTATTATATTTATTATAAATATATATATTTGTATGCATAGAATGAATTATATAATGTACATTTAATTATATATATATTTTAAAAGAACATCAGTATTTATATGTATATTTACATCAGAAATGTTAATTTTATTTATAAGTATCTATATGCATTTTAGATTAGTAGTGTACAATAAATGCGTATATGAACATTAAATAAGGTCTAAGACCTAGTGTTCTTTATATATATATGTATATATATATATATATATATATATATATATATATATATATATATAGAAACATAATATACGTTTTTTTACATGTTTTTATCAAATGAAATATTTTTTATATTATATTATATTATGCATTTTTAGTATGCATTTTTAGTATATGTGTCTTATATGAGATTTGTATGTTTAGATATGTGTTTATAGCGCTTGTATATTACAGAAGATTTTACGTAAGGCATTAATTGATTAATACAGAATGTGACATCATAATTAAAGCGAATAGATTTGAATATAAAAAGAACCAGTATTAATTGAATGTTAGTGGCCTGAAGAAGCCTACGGGTGAAAGTGCTAGCCTACCCTCTTTTTTGTTAATAAAGTCATAAGTAATTGACAGAGACACCGCTTGTCAAGTGTATTTTACTGCTGGATTTAGTCCTATTCTGCATGGTGAAGCAAGTGAACATAAACTTATTTGGTGAAGTGTTACTACTTGCAGTAACGTAATCTAGAGGTGAGAAGTGACTTTATACTGAGCTGAAGAGTGGTATAATATTGAGCTGAAGAGCGGTCAACATATAAGTCGCAAGAGACATTATTTCTGACACTTAGATAGTTATATGAAAGAACTCGTTGCCTGCCCTAACGCACTCCCTATTCTTGTTTTTGGCTGTTATTATCTTATTAAAGTCTAACTTTGAGTAGCTAGGCAAAGCTTTTGGGTTGTCAGCCAAAAAATATATGGCCACTGTCATCTAGTTTCAAGGAATATTAGATCCTGTTCTGAGGCAACATGTTCAATGAAGTAAGATTAAGATAAATGGCTGAATAGGTGGCCAAGAATAAAAGAGATCAGTTAGTTTTTTGTTAGCTTTAGCCTAGATTCCTAACACTCAGTGTATTGTTTACCTTTATGATGTTTGGGCAGGTTTTGATGGACTTGAAGGTCCATAGTGAGGTGATTGGGCAATGATCACACATTCATTTGGACTGAATGGACATTTTTTGGCAGCAGTATGGGGTAACTAGGTCAGTAGTACAGTTATTCTGTGTTTTGATTTGGTCATGTAGGAAACATGATAAAGCAAACCATTGGAATTCATTTGATTGAGGTATCTGGTCAACAAGTAAACAGACTCAATACCAGTAAATCAACTACCATAGATATGGGCTACTTTAGCTTCATTTCAAAAATCAGTTAAGTGAAAAAAAATAGAATCTCAGTTTTCAAAGCCAATTCAAGATTACTCTGTGTAGAACAGAATATCCCTCTTAATGCAAACATTCTGGACAAATCCAAAAATAATAGGGAGGCAAAGGTCAAAAATGAAGGGACCGTTTTTAAATATTATTGTTATAAACATTGAAAGTTGAATGGAATAATAGGATTTGCATTGACATGCATTTTCTGAAGGATTCGAAGTCTGAAAGTCAAATGCCTGTCAATATTTAGTGAGTTCAATCGTCAACAATTTGTCAGTAAATTTTTATGAGATACCAACCAAAAATATGAGGCAAAAATGTTGACATTCTGTGAAAATCTGGACAGTTGAGAGGCATGCAGAATAATATAACAGAACAATGGCTGAACAATGCATAATTTGGCTTATTCAAAATTTACTTGCCCCATTTCCTGTTTTTTTAGTTTAGCTAAGACCCATTTCAGTCTTGTTCTTTCCACTAGTCAGGAGGATCCACTGATCTTCCGTGGGGAAAATGATGGAGCCAGAACAATTATCAGATGTCATAGAACGGCACTACGCTATGCGATCCTTTTCTGGGAAACTCCTGTCTGTGAGTTAAGGCTATCAAAATACTTTCCTGACATTCTTATGTTTTCAAAGCATTGTGACACCAGGTCTTTTCTGTGGAAGTATAAGGCCAGCTGTGAAGAACGCAGGCCATGATTACAACACCGCATCACATCATTTTTTAAGTGAGAAAAGGATGTTCAGTTCTCACCATATACACTTAACAGACTAACATTAAATGTTTAGACATATTATTTCAAGGCACACTTTTTTGCTTTATATCCATGGCACTTCATTCACTTTATTAATAAAATATATGACAACCTATATAAAGTAATACTCCAATCAACAAGTTACTAAATTAACTTCATTTTGAATTATAATTTGTTCACTGTATATTTATGACAAATGTGTATATTGTGTCAGATTTACAGCAATATTAATTCAGTTAGACAGAATTTAATTTTTCTGTAAAAAAATGTACTTATATATTATGCCTTAGATGACCTGTAAAATAGGAAACTCAGAAATGCCCACTAGCGATGGAAACCAAGGCCAATAATAGTAAAAAATCCAATCTTTATTGAACGACCACAGAATACGACAAAATGAAATCCAAAATTAGATCAAGCGCTTTCGCTCGGTTAATACCGAGCTTTCTCAAGATAAAAACCAAAGTGCAGTGCCATCAATAAATAGGTAGTAATAAGTCACCTGACTCATTCATTAACATAATTAAATAATTAGTAAGAACTTAATTGGCTAAATACAAAAATATTATTAAAATTCATATTTAAAAAAGCCATTATTATTGAAAAACACATGATTATATTCATAAAACTTTGTGTAGATATGTGTTAATAAACATATAAAAAACATCTAAACCACTTACAATCCTTACTGCATAAAACTAGTAAAAACCTGTTATACAAACTCAATTCAAGTGACTTAAAAATACATTTAAAAATATAAAATATATAAAGAGCTCCTCTGGCAGCTTAGGTTAGATGCTGGGAAACCCCCCAGTCTCAATGAAAATATTAATATCAGCAGTGTCTTGAAGCTGAGGATGGCCCGATTATGAGTAACCTCTACAGATCTCTTTATGAAGGTTTGCACAGTGTATTATTTTATTTTTTTGTTATCATTCAATTTACAACTGTTTTTAACAGGATGTGTTAAACATCACATTTTATACACGTTTTCTACACATTTACTTATTTTTAAATGTATTTTTAAGGTATTTTCATTATGGACCTTGATTAGTAAGATTTTGTCCAATTGGTATAATTTTTTTCCTGTGCATTTTAAAGTTTTATAATAGGTTGGAAGTGCAGTTAGGTATTTAAATGCTCAGATGAGAGTCATTCAGTCACTTGAATTGAGTTTGTATAACAGGTTTTTACTAGTTTTATGCAGTAAGGATTGTAAGTGGTTTAGATGTTTTTTTATATGTTTATTAACACATATCTACACAAAGTTTTATGATTATAATCATGTGTTTTTCAATAATAATGGCTTTTTTAAATATGAATTTTAATAATATTTTTGTATTTAGCCTTTTAAGTTCTTACTAATTATTTAATTATGTTAATGAATGAGTCAGGTGACTTATTACTACCTATTTATTGACGGCACTGCACTTTGGCTTTTATCTTGAGAAAGCTCGGTATTAACCAAGCGAAAGCACTTGATCTCATTTTGGATTTCATTTTGTCGTATTCTGTGGTCGTTCAATAAAGATTGGATTTTTTACTATTATTGGTCTTGATTTCCATTGATAGTGGGCATTTCTGAGTTTTCTTGGTTTTGTTGCTGTATTTTGGTATTTTTGACCTGTAAAATAGGTTAACAGGCTCATAGATTTATAGTGAACACCAGGGTCTTCATAAAACCCAGCCCTGTTTTGCCCCAGAGTACCTTGGCTGCCTTTATGGTGGGGTATGTTAGTAAGGAGGTAGGTAAGGGTTATGGGGGAGTATGTTAGCTGGTAATTAATTTACTTACTATCATACTCTGTCCATCAGAGACATGGGGGCCAGACCACCAGGGGTGGATCTGCGATTTGCCATACAATGAACAAGGTTTTGTTTGAATAAGATCAGGGATGAACTTAGCTTCACGTGGATGAGGAGCCTATTTCACAGTGCAGGGATCCTTTGAGACACATCTCGGACTCACCAGCATGTTGTATTTATATTGCAGGAAAGGTTCAGGTCCTTGGACATTGTGTTTCTGGTGCTCTTTGTTTTGTAGATGTGCAAGAGATCCATCATAGCTGGATCTGAGGATGCCTTATGTGCTAGGTATAGGTCACCTCAGTAACCCTATAGGAGGCTGAGTACAGAGACAGGACTTTAAGGCATGCTATTTAGGAGAAAATATTCATACCCTTGATTCCCCATGGTGAGGAATCTTTAAAGGCTTTCCAACTGTTGCAAGTGCCTGTTTAGGTACATGCCAAAGGGGGCATTGTACCCAATGATGTGTCCAATAAAGGCTTAGTAGAATGGTACTTTAACTTCCTTGGACCTGGTTGCAATACCCTTGCTTATGAGTCGGATGACATAAAATTATTTTCTTAATATTTGAATATATGTTAGTCAAAGGCCAGATTACTATCTACTTATGTTCTCAGATCCCTAACTACTGGTTGAACTCTTAAGGGAGTTTATTGATGGAGAAATTTGCTTGGGTGGATGATTTCCCAAAGACAACTATAATGCATTTCTTTACACTGAGTTTTAATCCTTGGCTTTAGAACCAGTCATTTGATTGTATTAGGCCCCCTTATACAGTGCTGGTGTAGTGGGGGGTCTATGATAGCACCCATTTTCCAGTCATCTGTGAACTTAGTGTGCCAGAGGACTTTGACATTAGCTTTTACTTTCAAGAAGTAAACACTAAACAGGAGCAGCCAACACGAAGTCTTGAGGCACCCCTTTGTTGACCAGTCTCCTGGTGGAGGTGGTCTCACCGATTCTGACTTCTTAGGTCCTATCTATGAGCCAGCCAGCCGGCAGTCCCGTGAGCTATGTAGGGGTTTATGCCTTGTTCTGAGAGTTAATAATGCCTGAGTTGGGTATTGTATCAAACACTTTGGCCAGGACAAAGTAGGCAGTATGCACAGTTTTCCCCTCATCTATAGCCTTGGTGGCCCTCTCGAAGAAGACTATCAGGTTGAGTAGGCAAGACCTTCCCTTAACAAAGCCATACTGGGATGGGTCCAGTGTCTTTAGGTTGCTAATGTAATTGTTGATCATTTCTGTGATAATTTGTCACATGGCTTTACATATGAGACATGTCAGACTGATGGGTCTATAATTCTTGGGGTCAGTTGATGGTCCACACTTATGAACAGGGATGACTGTTACAGCTTTCCATTCACCTGTACGTAACCTATTATTTATTTTATTTTTATTTATTTTACATTTGTTTTCACAGTGGAGGCCCAGGGAGAAATACTCACCAATTAGATTAACATCGACATGGTAATACAAGCAATAATATAACAGTGATAATTGAGGTAGCTACAGACATAACAAGTCTCATACAATCCAGTCTAAACAATAAACAATACATCAGCGGTAATTGAGTAAATTTAGAAAGATAGAGTCTCATACATCAAAACATTAACATTGTATTAGTGAGATAGGACAAAAGAATAAAAAAATCATATGATTAGACATGACATATTATACAATTTCAAGTTGACAGTAAGATACCTAACTGTAGTATATATACAATAGAGATAGCAGGAAGGAAGGTGTAAAGTGTGCTGAGCTTGTGAGATTCATGTGATGCATGGACATAGCCATGTATTCATAAGATGTGATTTGAGAGCATTTTTGAAATGTGTGTCAGTGGGGGCAGAGGTCAGAGAAGGGGGGAGGTTATTGCAGGATCTAGCTATGGCATGAGTAAAAAGAGCTTTCCCTGAGTTGTTGTTAGCTTTAGAGATGCAAAGTAGGGATTTCTCAGTAGATCGAAGAGGATTAGTGCTGTATGGAGAAAGTAGCTGGCTTAGTGCTGGGGTTTTTTAGGATATCTAACAATATTAAAGGCAATGACTAGCTGGTGGTAATCGAGTAGCTGAGAAGTTCTAACCATTGTAGTTCCCTTAGAGATTAATAGTTATGGGTTCTGAAGGTGGAGTCATTAGCAAACATGGAAATTTTATTGTAACATGATTCAAGTCTGGTGAGATCAAGTTTTCTGACCAGATCTATATTAAAACACCGAACATTCAAAATGTCAAGTGTTCTAATATTGAACCCTAGCAATCGAAAATACAAAACATCGAACATTCAGAACAGTGAATTTTTTCCTAGGGAAAAAAATTTCTGTTCCAAAACACATACACACAACACAAGCACACCAAACAAACAGCAATCCACACACATACACCTAAACTCTTACACCTAACCCTACACTAAACTATACATACACCACTAACTATCCACTTACCTTAACCCAAACCCTAACCCTAAGGTCCATCACTATCGCACAGTCACCTCACCCGCGCCCTAACCCTAACTCACCTACCCTGCCCTAACCCTCATGTTCACACAATCACACTCTTACCTGACCCGCACCCTAACCGTAACTCACCTAACCTGCCCTAACCCACACGTCCACACAATCGCACACTTACCTGAACCCGACCCGTAACTTTTTCCACCAGAACGCTGAAAATACCAAAGCAACAGAAATGGACAACCGTATTCTTTCCCTAGGAAAAAAATTGTTTTTCTGTTTCTTCGATATTTTCAGCCTTCGCTGAAAACGGGTCGATTTAGAACACTCGACATTTCAAATGTTCGGTGTTCTAATATAGACCCTTCTGACCTGGGTAAGAAGTGGCACGGCATACATTAGAGTGGAGAGTAGATTATTGTCAATTTCTAAAACAAGGAGTTTGGTATGGTCAGAGGGAGATATGATGGTACCATTTTTGTAAGAGATTGAAAAGGATAGGGGGGTAGGTATAGATTTGTTGGGGGTGAAAAGTAGCAATTTTGTCTTATTGGGGTTTAGGATTAGTTGGATATCAGTACTCCAACTTTCTACTGAACTGAAGGATTCTTGTGTGAGTTGTTGTAGAGTGGAAAGTGATGGAGCAGAGCAGATCAGAGTCAAATTGTCAGCATACTGTATAAGGGAGGCATGCTAGGTGGTGGTGTGTAGACTGTTGGTAAATATGGACTGAGATCCCTGAAATGCTAGAACTGAAAGTATGAAATGTGTGACAAAAATTTGGGGAACAAATACTAGGTAAAATATTATGGTACCTTAGAGTATTCTCCTTACATCTGGGAACTTTTCATACTTTTATACTTTAATACTTTTATACTTTTATACTTTTCATACTTTTATACTTTTATGCTTTTATACTTTTATACTTTTATACTTTTATACTTTTATACTTTTATACTTTTCATACTCTGTCTGTACAGATTGTCTGTCCATCTCCACTTCCTCATCTTCACCTGACTATCCTATCCTCTCTGCAACTTTACATAACCTTTTCCTATCACCTTCTCCCCTTTATACTAATCTACCATGATCTCTCTCTTCTTTTATATTTACAAGTGAACAAAACATTTGACTTACTTATTATGTCTGTGAATTGCCAGAAGGACTCACTTCAGAACTGTATATACTGTTTTAGTTTGCTTCTTCTCATTCTTTTTTTTGTAACATATTTTTATTATATCTCCATGCCTTACAATATTGTCGATTATTTTTAAAATGTACATTTTTCAACTATTTCTTATGTAATGTATTTGAATTTTTTTTTTTTTATTTTCTCTGTTCAGTGGAGCTTTTTCTAGCCAGGCCTCCACTAGAAAATGAACTCTTGTGACCAAGTCAGACTTTCTGGGTAAACAAATGTTAGCAAATAAATAGATAAATAATAAATAATGGGTCTATATCAGTTCATCGTAATGTCTGAAGTTCTAACACCATATGTTTGAACTTCAAACCACGAACTGCGCAAACATCAAAGTCTTAGAACAGTGATTTTTTTTTTTCCCAGGGGAAAAAAATCGCTGTTCCAAGAAACACATACGCAACACAAACACACCAAAACAACATCAATCCACACACATACACTCAAAATCCTACATCTTACCCTACACTAAACTGTACATACATGACTAAATATCCACTTACCTTAACCCAAACCCTAACCCTAAGATCCGTCACTATCACAAACTCAGCTGATCCACACCCTAACACTAACACACCTATCCTGCCCTAACCCTAAAGTCTTTCACAATCGCACACCTACCTCACCCAATCCCTAACCCTAACTCCCCTAACCCTAACATCCACACAATCGCACACTTACCTGAAACCGACCCGTAACTTCCCACCACAGTCCTGATACTCGTGAAGCCACAGAAACGGCCCACCGAATTGTTTCCCTGGGAATGAATTTGGTGTTCCGCTGCTTCGTGATTACCAGTGTTCAAACTTTACAGTTCGAACATCTGATATTTGATATTCAGCTGTTTCGATGGACTGATCTAAACTCATAAATAATATGGTGATCTTGGTGTTAGTATCTGTAAGTAGCATGGCTACAGAAGCACAGTTCCACATATTTAAGAGGTGCGGTGGTGAAGCCTCCTGCAAAAAGTGTTTTAAAGATGTAAAAGTGAGTTTCATTATTTGCAAGTTCTTTGTTGAATCGCAGTAGTCATCTTGGGATTAGTGTTTCTGTTTTGCTCCTGGTGAGAGAATTTGCATAGGAACATTATTTCCTGTGGACTGCTGATCACAGGATTGCCTAATAAATGCATCGCAGGTGCCAGGTGAGAATCGGTGCTTATATTTTGCCCCCGGTGACAGAGGGATCAGGTGCATTGATTCCTGACGCTTTCTGGTTGGGCAGTGAGTGTCTCTTCTTGACCTTCTTGACTGGTCTGGTTGGTATTCAAGGCATCTACTAGGAAAAAGCTACCAGAAGCCTACGGACCCTTGCATCATGTACAACAAGACTGTGGGCCACCTTACAGGCTGTGGCCTGCTTCTCATCCTGGGATTGGTGCTAATGTTTTGTCTCTGGTAAGAGAAGATGCAAAGGAGCATTGTATCCCAGCAGAGTGAAGCTGTGGTGAGACAAACACTAGTAGTAGTCAGGCAGTAACCATTCAGGTGACTCACCTCTTTTCATCATTCTTGACAAGTTAATTCTTTGTTTCAGTAAGTAGTGCTTGATTTGCCTCTAACTTCAGAATATCTGCCTAAATACTTTATCCATAAATCATCAGGATCTACTTATTAGATTCCCTTCAAGTGTTTGGCAGTGCCTATATAGCCACAGATGCCTTGAGTTAACATTTTTTCAGTAAAATCACCATTGAAATATCACCAATAGCTAGTTACGCACAGGACAATTAGTTTGCAGTGACAAGCACTGCCCGGAAAGTCGCAAATTGTACACTCCTGACATTACTTTATATTCTCACTCCAACTGTCTAATCAATAAAAAAGCGTCTGTTGTCATGGATATGAACTTTCCCACTATCTCTGTTACAAGCTTGGTGGTAATGGGCATGCTGAGGCAATGTAAAACTTGCCTCATGTTTATTGACAACCAGTTAATTCTCAAACAAACTGATATGGTATGTGAGAGATGTATTAACACAATATCATTGGAGGCAAAACTCTCATAAAAGCATTGCTAATGTCAATAAGGTTGTCAGTAGTATGTGGACTGCACCCATCACTCACAAGTCAAAGCAAACACAATGACCCACATATACTGAGGCACTTAAATGTAACCTTCCTAAACCTCAAAGACCTCCTAGACAAAGTACACATAGAAAACACCCTCAGCAACCCTGAATGCACTGTTTCAAAACAACACCCACATCAACACATTCAGCCACATCTCATGGGGCCTCTACTTCTAAGGTCATAAGGCAAGCCACCACCCAGTCCAACATTCTGGTCATTGGAGAGGCCATTGTGAGCCACACTGATGTCTCTGTCCCCAGGCTGAGTAAGGAGAAAGTCAAGGTCAGCTGCTTATTAGGGCCTAGGATCCACCACATTATGCACGCATTCAGGTCATTGAACAACAAGTACCAGTATGACTCATAGTCTATATGGGTGTAAGTGACCTGACACTTACTTCCTGGGACTATATGAAGAGACATCATGGAGCCCTCAGAATATGTGTCACAGGCTGGTATGAGCCTAGCATTGAGCAGCATTTTACCTTCTCCAAGGATGATGCCACAATATGAACAAAAGTTGACTTACTTTGATAATTCGCTTAGTTTCTGGTGTCATTCTAAGGGGGTGCAGTATTTGTCAGTATGGAAGGAGATGGTTAACAGACCATGCCATGCTGCTTTGCCAGGGATGGTTTGCACCTCTCCACTCTAAGCTTTTGAATATTAACTAAAATATTGTCCTCCCGCATAGTGCCCTTTTTAGGCAATTACAAAAATGAAAGTATTTCTGACATAGCAAATCAAAACCAAGAAAATCTAAAGGTGTTTCTCCTCAATGCTAGGAGTCTAAACAAATAAATCCACTTCCTAGAAGCTTTTTTCAGCCTACCGAATGTTGATGTCTGTGTAGTCACTGAGACATGGTTTAAAGCTGTGGAGAGCCCACCAACAGTGCAAGACTATAATGCCTTCCACACATTTAGACCAGTTGCTATACAGATAGAGACTAAAGATGGAGGTGTCTGAATTTACATAAAAAATAAATATACCTCAAGGCTGGTCAAACAGGGTAATACACTTGAGCTTTGCTATGTTCAAATCCCAAAGTCAAAATCCAGTACCACTACCTTGCAAGCTAACTTCCCTATGAACCGGGAAATCTATACTATGCATTTAAACTTATTGGAAACATTCACGTTCCAAATCAATACCATATTCACGGGGACTTTAATTACCACACTATTAACTGAGAATCATATATGAACCCAAATGTACAGGCACAGAGATTCCTGGATTTTGTAAACACAAAACAAATGCTTGTAAACACTATGAACAAACTCCCTGGACTAAATTTTCAACACACCAACAAGGGGTGCAAACATACTGGATCTGGTCCTCACTAATATGGGAGAGTGCTACACAGCCCCTAGTGTAATATCTTCTCTGGTAAGGTCAGACCATATGTCTCTATTGAAGTAAAAACAAAACCTGGAACCCCAGCTAACCATGGAATATTTAGGAGTTACTCTAAGGCTAACTTCTTACTATTAAGTGATAATTTGGCAAAATGTCAAGCCCCCATAAACCCTAAGAACACTGCTGCCTACACAGAGCTATTCACAAAACCCTATATTAGCATGTTAATAGCTCCATAGATGCAGTTGTACCCACCAGGAAGAAGTACAGAACTTACTCATAAAACAAGCCACCCTAGTGGAATCACAACATCGGTATGTTGTATAACAGAAGGAAAAAAATAATGGCAAACATTAGGAGGTGCAGCACCCAGCAGGATAAAAGCACTCCCATAAAACTCATCAAACAACTCAGAGAACAAATAAAATCTACCAGATTGAAATTTGAGGTAAATTTGGCCTCTCAAACCAGAGACAATCACCAGGGATTCTTTAGCTATGTCCGCAACTGCAAAAACAATACACAATTGTATGCAGAGTTCACTGTAAATGGAGCCACCTATACTGAGCCAGAAGATATAGCAAACATTCTGGCTGACAAATTCAGCTCCAACTTTACCCCTCTCTCCCCATAACCTTTCCTCAGGAAATACTATCAAATATAACTCCCCTACTATCACTAATGAGCAGAAGCTTAATGCTGTCTCTAAGGCCAAGAACATTGCATAAGTGGGCCCAGGCAATATCCCAGGCTGCCTTCTAAATAGCATGAATCATGATCTATCAGGACATCTGGAATTGCTATTTAACTGCATCCTCCAAACAGGCTTCATGCCTCATGACCACAATGCATCTGAAATTCTCCAGGTGCAACTAACACTTGGTAAGACTGCAATCCAAATTGTAGCTTGCTACACATCCCCCACCATGCCCCAAGATTCTCACTACACCTTTCTAACAATACTGGACAATATTAAGATACAACCAAACACCCTAATACTGTCTGATTTCAACTACCCTGCAATTAACTGGGAAAACTACTCGGGTACCAACACCTTTTCCCAATGGTTCTTGGAATTCATAAATCCTACCAGGGGCTCCAATATCCTAGACCTGGTCATTACCAACATGGGAGATAGATGCTCCACACCAGTGGTTACCCCCTTAGGTCTGACCATAAGCAAATCACCCTTGACATCCATATCCCACCCCCACCCCCTCAGTAAGGAAACCTCCATAAAAAAACTTCTTCAAAGTCAACTTCATGCTACTGAAGTCAGAAGTGACAAACTTCATGACACCCATGCAGATGGGAGCTGAAAGTTCGACTGCTGAATTCTACACTAAGGAACTGTATGAGCACATCCACTCGTGCATGAATAATGCTATCCCAAATAGAACCAAGATGCTCTCCTCCAAAAAAAGGAAGCCAAATTGGTGGTCCCTGCCTTAAACAAACTATACAACAGAAGAAAGAAACTGCTGCAGAAAAGAGGAAAATCCCAGGATGCAAAAATCTCCCTTGCCAGCCTCAGTAAGAAGTTGAGATTCCTCATAAAATCCTCCAAAGCTAGTTACGAAAATAAAATTGCCAAAAATTCCAAAGACAACTGCAAGGCATTCTATAGTTATGTCAAGAATCTAAATGGCAATGCTCAGATATGCTCTGAGCTACAGCAGAATGGCATTAAATATACTGATCCCAAGGATATTGCCAATATCCTAGCAGATCAATTTAGTGCAAACTTCACCCCCCTCTCAACCCTTAAAGGGCCCATCTCAATACCAAAAGATTGCCAAATTCCAGTAATCATGGCCACATAGTTGGAAACCGCACTCTCCAAAGCTAAGAATACAGTATCCATGGGACCAAATGACATCCCGGGCTGTGTACTACATGAACTACAAAATGAACTGGGACCTCACCTAAGTGTCATGTTTAATCATAGCCTCACCCCAGGCTTCATGCTCACAGAGTGGCACACAGCTACAGTTATCCCACTCCACAAGGGGGGATCCACCTTGGATCCTGGGAACTACCGTCCCATCAGTCTGATGAGCCTGATCTGCAAAGGCATGGAACGCATTATCATGGAACTTATAAACAAAGACACTGGCAACCTTCAAACACTGGACCCCACCCAGTTTGGGTTCATGAAGGGACGATCTTGTCTCTTGAACCTGATTGACTTCTTCAAAATTAGTCTCCAGAGCTGTGGACAAAGGTAAGGCGGTCCACACAGCCTATGTGGACGTCGCCAAGGCCTTCAACACCATCCCCCACTCTGGAATCATAGATAAACTTACTAAGCTGGGTATAAATCCCTACGTCACTCGATGGGTTGCCAACTGGCTTACTGACAGAACCCAGACTGTAAAAGTAGCTGACTCCAAATCCAGCTCCAGAAAAGTGACAAGTGGAGTACCTCAGGGTTCAGTCCTGGGACCGGCCTTGTTTTGCATCTACTTCTCTGAAGTACAGGCCAACACTAAGGGTCTCTGGCTAACAAAGTTCACAGATGACTGCAAACTGGGAGCCATTATTGAATCCCCAAATTGTGTGGATATTCTACAAATGGGCCTTACAGAAACAGATGCTTGGTGCCATAGCCATGGGCTCAAGCTTAATGCCAAGAAATGTATAGTTATCCCCTTTGTGAAAAAACATGTATCCATGAATTACCACATAGGTGGCAATACACTAAACACCAAAAGTGTGATGAGAGACTTAGGGACACAGGTGTACAGTGGTCTCACCTTCAATAACCACATCGCCACAATAGTCAGGAAATCCTTCTATGTGGCACACCTCATCACTAAGGGCTTTTCCTCCATAAAAAAGGAGGTCATTGTCCCACTGTACTCATCCCTCATTAGACCCATTATAGAGTACAATGCCCCATTTGGTATGCACCTCACAAGACATCTACAACAGCTGGAAAGGCTGCAGAAATACCTCACTAAAAGAATCACAGGCCTAAAGCAGATGCCCTATACTGACCTTCTAAAAAAAACTCCAGCTATAGTCTGTGGCATATCGTCTACGCAGAGGCCATCTCTGCTTAACATACAAGGCCATGTCAAACCCTGAGCTGTTGGACATGCTCCACTTAAAGAAATCCTAATCCCTCAGAGTCACATGCTCCAGGGATCTAAACCTTGTCATCACAATGAACAAAACATGCTGAACGGATAGGTTCCTGACCCAGAGACTCCTCATACTCTGGAATAGATTGCCCATACCTGTCAAGTAGATTGCCTCCTTGGCGCTCTTCAAAAGGAACCTTGATGATTGGATGGGAGATATGAAATTCACCCCAGGGATCATGTCAGTCACCCTGCTAGACAGGGGTTCAGGGAAGTAAATATTGCGAGAAGAAATATCCAGGGAATTGTTATGGCTAGGCTTGTATAGGCCCTAGGGCCAGTAGCTTAGTACCAACCTATGAACCTATGAATGGAGAACAGCAACAGCCATTCCTCTGCATAAAGGTGGGTTATCTACAGATCCTGGAAACTACAGACCCATAAGTCTCACTAGTCTTGTATGCAAAGCCATGGAAAGAATTATTATGGAAATGATCAGTAATGACATAAGAAGCCTCCAGACATTGAATTCAACCCAGTTTGGTTTCATCAAGGGAAGGTCATGCCTACTGCACCTGGTAGACTTCTTTGAGAAGGTCAACAAAGCAATGGATGAGGGCAAAATGGTTCACACTGCCTACCTTGACCTGACAAAGGCATTTGACACAATCCTCCATTCAGGCATTTCTGACAAACTTAAGAGGATATGTACAAACCCTTATATTACCCACTGGCTAGCCAGCTGGTTCACAAACAGGACCCAAGAAGTTAGAATGGGGGAGTCCACCTCTACAAAGAGTCCAGTCACAAGCGAGGTCCTCTCAGGGATCAGTCCTGGGACCACTCCTTTTTGGCATTTACTTCTCTAAAGTCAAGGCCAATGCCAATGGCCTCTGGTTGACAAAAATTGCAATGATTGCAAATTAGGAGCTGTCATTGAATCACTCACAAATCTCCAGGAAATGCTGACACAGACAACTGGTGCCAGAGCCATGGACTACAACTAAATTCCAAGAAATGTATAATAATATCCTTTGAGAAATCATCCACTCCTGGCAACTATCATATTGACAACACACTCCTAAGAGCTGATGAAGTAGTCAGGGACTTGAGGACACACAAAGACAGTAATCTAGCCTTTGGCCATCAAGTGTCTACAGTAGCGAGGAAATCATTATATGTTGTGCAGCTTAGAAACAAAGATATGGCATCTAGGTCTAAGGAAGTCATTGTGCCACTGTATTCCACATTTATCAGACCTATGATTGAGTACAATGCTCCCGTTGGTATGTTCCTAACTAGGCATATCCAACAACTGTAATGTCTACAGAGATTTCTCACTAAAAGAAATCAGGGTGCAAGTAACATGTCCTCTGCAGACTGCCACCTTATCCATGTATTCTGTCCACTACAGGCTGTTGAGGGGACATCTATGCCTGGCATGCAAGGCATTGTCAGATCTCACTCTGATAGACCTCCTGCATATCTGCAAAACAAACAGCACCAGAATTACCCATTCTAAAGACTTAAACCTCACCAGTAATACAAATAGGACCTGTTGGAGAGACAGGTAAGTATCCCAGAGACTACCCCTTCTCTGGAACAGGCTCCCTATACATGAGAAGCAGAGTTCCTCCCTAACCTAATTCAAGTGTAACTTGGACAATTGGATGGGGAGCAGGAACCCATCCCTGGTTTGCCACCTATGTCTCTAATGGTCACAGGTAGCCTGTAAACGATTCATCTCCCAGGCTCCTGCTTGTAAATGTTTCATCTCCCAAGCCCCTGCTTACATTTATCAAGGGTAGCAGAACTTATCAGAGATTTAGGATGCATGGCTGGTGTAATAAACACCTATGAACGTATGATATGAACATATAATTGGCACTCATAAGGTTGGGTCTCACAATTTCATTTGGGAGCCATTGTGATATATTTCTAAATTTCTTGCTTTCAATAACTGTTACCTCACTTTTCAGTTATCTAACCTTTTTAAGTATCTCTACTTCTGAATCTTTTCACTTTATTTTGTGATATGTGTCACTGGTGCAATATTCATTTGTCTTCTGTAAACTAGTTGCATTTTCTATTTCACTATGTCTTAGTGTTAATGCTCTAAGAGCATCATAAGCAGCAGTCATATCACTTAATAATTTGCCATCCTAGTGTGCCTCTCATCCTTTAATCTATAAAAATGATGGGATTCATAACAAAAAAAATAAATTAAAAAAGTACCCTCTTTCTTTCTGTACTAAAGTGAAAACTGACATGCCTGAAGTCTTAAGGACATTATCTCAGCTTGCATGGAAGGCTTTGATTTGGGATTACTGAATGTGGTTTCTAGAGGTGTGTAATCCATGATTAATTTGAAATCTCCAGAACTGGACTCATGGAACTGTTTGCATTGTTTTCCAATATCAGGCAGAGATCTGCTTGCTTATTAAGCGATATTCTGCTGCTCAGTGCATGTGTTTTGTACTACATAAGGTTCTAAACAGCTTGCATCCACTTCTAATGATACAGGACTGTTTGATACAACCATGTCGAAACTCAGTATTCTTTACAGCAGATCTAAAACACCTTGCTTTTCTCACTAAATGACGGAAACATTTTCATTAGTTCCCCTAGTGCAGGGCTGGATGCAGCACAAGGCAACCTAGGCAGCTTCCTAGGGCCTGGTGCTGGCTGGGGTTGGGGGCAATGTCCAGGCAGTGGCATTAATTAAAAAAAATCCCACAGCATTAATTAATACAAAAAAAAATACTATTAAATTTTTGGATGATGTCCTGCATATGTGGAGGAGATTGATGGAATGCACAGTTGTGTGTGTGTGTGTGTGTGTGTGTGTGTGTGTGTGTGTGTGTGTGTGTGTGTGTGTGTGTGTGTGTGTGTGTCTGTAAGTGTGTATAATGTCCCATTTATGGGAAACGGTCTAGTTAAGTGAATTACATAAAGTCACAAAGAATCATACCCTGCACTTTGGGTATAGTAAGCAAGAGTCTTAATTGTCCACACCAACTGCCAGACATAAATTAACTGTTTTTGTTTTCTTCAGTAAATCACTTAGGAATGCAGTCAGTCAGTCCCAGAATTTCAACCTGTTTATGGTTCAGAACATACATTTTAAAGAAAACCTGTTCTGTTAACTTTTTAAGTGATTTAGAGTAGGTCTGCTCTTATCTGTTCCTAGTTTTGCAGAACATCTCTGATTTTGCCTTATATTTATGCACTGCCCTTGAGCATTTCACTTAACCAGATAGTTCTTTGGGACAACTAGAAATTTTAGCTAGGCTTCTGATGGTCCACTGGATGGTAAGCATGTTAACTAACTAGGAAACAGTACTTATAGCATAAAGGAAGGGAATCAATAGTAGTAAATAGAAGCATCGCCATATGAGCCATGTTCTTTGGTGCATCATTGTATGAGCTGTGTTCTTTGGGTGCAGCATCATATGAGCTGTGTTCTTTGGGTGCATCATTATATGAGTCGTGTTCTTTTGGTGCAGCATCATATGAGCCGTGTTCTTTGGATGCAGCATCATGTGAGCCCTGTTCTTTGGGTGCAGCATCATATGAGCCATGTTCTTTGGGTGCATCATTGTTATGAGTGATGTTCTTTGGGTGCATCATCATATGAGCCATGTTCTTTCAGTGCAGCATCATATGAGCCGTATTCTTTGGATGCAGCATCATGTGAGCCCTGTTCTTTGGGCGCAGCATCATATAAGCCATGTTCTTTGAGTGCAGCATCATATGAGCTGTGTTCTTTGGGTGCAGATCATATGAGTAATTTTCTTTGGGTGCAGCATCATATGAGTGATGTTCTTGGGGTGCATCATCATATGAGCCGTGTTCTTTGGGTGAAGCATCATATGAGCCATGTACTGTGGGTGCATCATTGTATGAGTCATGTTCTTTGGGTGCATCATGGTATGAGCCATGCTCTTTGGGTGCATCATTGTATGAACCATGTTCTTCAGTTGCATCATTATATGAGTGGTATTCTTTGGGTGCATCTTCATATGAGCCGTGTCCTTTGGGTGCAGCATCATATGAGCCATGTTCTTTGGGTGCAGCATCATATGAGTGAAATTATTTGGGTGTATCATCATATGAGCCATGTTCTTTGGGTGCAGCATCATATGAAACGTGTTCTTTGAGTGCAGCATCATATGAGTGATGTTCTTTGGGTGCATCATCATATGAGCTGTGTTCTTTGGGTGCATCATCATATGAGCCATGTTATTTGGGTGCAGCATCATATGAGCGGTGTTCTTTGGGTGCATCATCATACAAGTCATGTTCTTTGGCTGCATCATTGTATGAGCCATGTTATTTGGGTGCATCATCATATGAGACATGTTCTTTGGGTGCAGCATCATATGAGTGATGTTCTTTGGGTGCATCATCATATGAGCTATGTTCTTTGGGTGCATCATCATATGAGCCATGTTCTTTGGGTGCAGCATCATATGAGCGGTGTTCTTTAGGTGCATCATCATACAAGTCATGTTCTTTGTCTGCATCATTGCATGAGCCATGTTCATTGGGTGCAGCATCATATGAGAAGTGTTCTTTGGGTGCAGCATCATATGAGTGATATTCTTTGGGTGCATCATCATATGAGCTGTGTTCTTTGGGCGCAGCATCATATGAGCAGTGTTCTTTAGGTGCATCATCATACAAGTCATGTTCTTTGTCTGCATCATTGTATGAGCCATGCTCAGTAGGTGCATCATCATATGAGTCATGTTCTTTGGGTGCAGCATCATATGAGTTATGTTCTTTGGGTGCATCATCATATGAGCCATGTTCTTTGGGTGTAGCATCATATGAGTGATGTTCTTTGGGTGCATCATCATATGGGCTGTGTTCCTTGGGTGCAGCATCATATGAACCATGTTCTTTGGGTGCAGCATCATATGAGCTGTGTACTGTGGGTTCATCATTGTATGAGCCATGTTCTTTGGGTGCATTGTGGTATGAGCCATGTTCTTTGAGTGCATCATTGTATGAGTCATGTTCTTTGGATGCATCATTGTATGAGCCATGTTTTTTGGGTGCAAGATCATATGAGCTGTGTTCTTTGGGTGCATCATCATATGAGCCATGTTCTTTGGGTGCAGCATCATAGGAGTGGTGTTGTTTGGGTGCATCATCATACAAGTCATGTTCTTTGGCTGCATCATTGTATGAGCCATGTTCTTTGGGTGCATCATCATATTTGACATGTTCTTTGGGTGCAGCATCATATGAGCCTTGTTCTTTGGGTGCAGCATCATATGAGTTATGTTCTTTAGGTGCATCATCATATGAGCCATGTTCTTTGGGTGCAGCATCATATGAGCCATGTTCTTTGGGTTCATCATTGTATGAGCCATGTTCTTTGGGTGCATCATCATATGAGCCATGTTCTTTGAGTGTGATCATTGGTTTCCTTTCCTTTGACAATGTGTTTATTATTTAGCTGCATATAAATTGGACAGGATGAAGTCTGCCTGGAATATTAATATTATAACTATTGAACAGATTTTAATTTAACTTGTTTTTGGAAGCACACAGGTGTGAAATACACTGTGTTTCAACTGCAACAATTTGTCTAGCACTTAGTGCAGATGACGCTATGAGTTAAAAACTACTTCTTGTAGCACGCAGTTTGATTCATTCAGCCTTCATTTGTCTTCTATGTAACTCTACCAAGTTACTTCACTAGAGAATACACCTAGGCTGCTCCTGAAATGGACGTGTACCAGTGGGCTGTCACAGTCTGTTAACAAATGTGCTATACATTTGTTTTCTTTTATACTTCCTACATTCTTCATATAGATACCAGTTAGTAGTTCACTAAATGCTTTCTCACTATTAATCCCAGCATGACTCATAGTTTACTGGTTTGCCACATACATTTTCACTAAGTGTGAGTTTCAAGAGAAGAGAAGTTTACTATGTCTCATGCTATGTCTGCTTTAAATGTGAGAGTGCTTTGTTTTGTCCACCTAGGAGTAGAGTTATGGCCATACCAACAAAACTTCTAGCTGCTTGTATGATGGATCCTGGAATTAAGTATCATCCTTGATTATTTTTTCTGTAAAAATGTGAGGAAATCCTGAATTTCGTGTGTCTATCTAAGTACTGGAACAATGTGATTTTCACGGAATGTGATATTTCAGGCCAGAACACTCATTCTCCTCAACTTGTATTTCTTCTCATGTTTACTACTTATAATATTGATCTCTCACTGCACACACACATACACACACACACACACACACACACACACACACACACACACACACACACACACACACACACACACACACATACACACACTCACACACACACACACACACACACACACACACACACACACACACACACACACACACACACACACACACACACACACACACTCATGCACATACACACACACACACACACACACACACACACACACACACACACACACACACACACACACACACACACACACACACACACACACACATATATATAG
This sequence comes from Protopterus annectens, assembly GCF_019279795.1. Taxonomy (NCBI): domain Eukaryota; kingdom Metazoa; phylum Chordata; order Ceratodontiformes; family Protopteridae; genus Protopterus; species Protopterus annectens. The sequence goes on along the minus strand of NC_056742.1, from coordinate 513,578,006 downwards.
GAATGGAGAGGTGGACTACAAACTGATAATGAAATCATGACAATGACCTAAAATTACACTTAAAAGTTTTGGGAATAATTCCAGGATTTTGTCTCATGAAAATGGACACCATTTATTGTAGAACAGTAAACTAGTGTCTTTGCCCATAATGAACAAATGAGGCAGATAAGATATGGGATGGCTAATATTTTGCAGGCAACAGAGGCGAAAATGGTATGGAAATAATTATTTTGCAAATTTTGTATGCTGGATGGAGGTATCATACAAGGTGATTTCTTTATTTTTTTTGGAGTTTGGAGACATGCCATTTTAAATAGGTACAAACCCACAGAGCTGAGTTGGAGTTCTTGCCTGAAATATAAAACTAACATTTTATCTTCATTTATTGTAAAAACATTTTCTTAAATAAATACTCACAGATCTCTAGGATACTATTAGATTTTGTGCAGCCATTCTAGTTAACCTAACACCTCTCTAAGAATTATATCAAGCTCCCTTTTCAGCTTTGTCATATAGTATATCATCACAAAACGCATTTGCAGTTTTGATCACTAGTATTACTTTTGTCACATGATGAGGGACTAGTATTACTTTTGTCACATGATGAAGGACTAGTATTACTTTTGTCACATGATGAGGGACTAGTATTACTTTTGTCACATGATGAAGGACTAGTATTACTTTTGTCACATGATGAAGGACTAGTATTACTTTTGTCACATGATGAGGGACTAGTATTACTTTTGTCACATGATGAGGGACTAGTATTACTTTTGTCACATGATGAAGGATTTATCAACAGGGCTGGCCTAAAATACAGGCCCTTTTATCCCTCCTCAAGCCTACATTGCTGGACAGAGTTGTAATGCATCTATCGCTGAGGTTCATTTCTAGTGCACCTCTCTCACTTTATGTATATATTTGCACCTCTCATAACCAATACTAGCTCTGACTTATTAAGAACATATAGGTCTGATGGTGCAGCTGTGGGTGAATCCGTGGGTGTGCAGTCTAAAACATTTTCAGTGATGGTCTATCTTCTGGAACTTTTCTAAATCTCCTTTAGCATTTTTTTTGTGAGTGGACAGGAATCCTCTTGTGAAGGTATGCGACTAAAGTCACTTGAAATCTGTTTGCAGCTTGCCTTATACCTCTTACCTGCTCAATATTAAAATAACTTTTGACTTCACTTTGTAATTTATGCATTCAGATGACACCCAGTTCATTCTCATCTCATTGTTTGGTATATAACTATGTTTACTGGCTCGGCTATGGAGTAACGTGACAGTAGAGCTCGTCTGCCTTTTGGGAACATTTAAAAAGAGCGTTTGTCATCTTTATCATTATTTTAATTCTACATAAAACAAAGTTTCTTTCCTGAAAGTTTTGTGAAGTGAATTAGTTGAACAGACCCTATGCATAAATTATGGTATAAGGCTTTTTCAATAGTGGTTGTGGCCTCATTCTATAGCAGTCCTATTCTGACAGTCAGAGCACTATTGTTCCTTTGTTATTGCTTTTCAGCAATGTTTTGTAGCTATTCAGTGACCTATCATTTATTCACAATACTTGCCTTATTTAATTTGTTTCTTCACTCTGATCTTTGTCAGTATGGCTACATATCATGTTTTTTATGGGTCCTCTTTTCTTGTCTTACATCTTCATTTTGTCTCTTTGGAAAGTAATTTTTATGTTTACTACTTATAATACTGATCTTTCTCTACACACACATACACACACACACACACACACACACACACACACACACACACACACACACACACACACACACACACATACACACACACACACACACACACACACATATATATATATATATATAAAATATCATATAACAACTACAAATGAAAAACTGTGCTGTGATGTAATTTCTATAGATTTAAATTCAACCTTTGATAAGGTCATACACAAAACACTGATCAATAAATTAGAACAGCTAGGTATTGAGGTAACCTTGATAAGATGGATAGCTGCATGGCTTACAGATATGATATGACAAGTATCATAGAACACTTGCAAAGGTGAACTTCTAGGTTACAATCAGGGTGCCCCACTGGGCTCTGACCTAGACCTATCCTTGGAAAGGGACTTCTCTTTATACATTCTGCACACCTTAACCAGGACTTGGCCCTTTATCTTGTGGGAATGCTGTTCTCTACAATATCTGCACAATGCTCGCACTATTTTTTTTCTGCAGTCTATAACCTTTACACTGTTTTCTTTTGTGCCTCCTTCTTTCACTTTAATGTTGCGTTCTTCTTGGATTTTTCATATTTCAAGGGGATTTTAAACTCTAGTATCATGTCCAAGTTCATTTCTGGTTCAGTCTGGCTACTGCTTTCAGCCTTTCATTATTAGAGGACTACATTTTTCATATTTTATGATTTTTATTAATATTGACAAATTCAGTTTCTAGCTAGTGTCATTAGCTTGATACAATGCCTCAGTCTGTAACCAAATTCTTTGGTTTGCTACTCCTATGTGCTGTATTGTTTTGCTGGTTCTGTAATATATCTGCTATTGTTTCACATATAATATGTGTTGAAGCTCTCTGCCCATTTATTCCAGTCTGAATGCATATTATGTACATCACAAGTTATATCAAATGCTGAAACGTGAAGGATCTATACGTATATATTTCTTCATTATTTGCATGATTCAAGTTTGCACAACTTTGTCTTTATAAATATTCTTTTCCTTAGGCATTGTAGTTTGTGACATCTAGGAGTCATAGGGTCATAGGAAGTCCAAGGCAAATGACTCTTGTAACCATAATTCTTTGCTATTTCCCATCATACCCTCTACCGCCTGTCTCAAGGGGGGGGGGGGGTAAGCAAGTTAAACCCTGGGTGAATTTATGAATCCCTAGCCAATTATTCAGGCCTAGTCTGAAGGAAAAAAGAGTATCACACTGCTTGGTCTGCAGAAAGATTGTGTTTCAGATGTGGGAACATTCTGAGTAATGAACCTGTCAGTCCACCATGTTTAGTTAATCTGGCGAACCAGATATAGATCCCTGGTTCTGGTATTTGTGGGATTATTTGACTTGTAAAGAAATGAGAGATCCTGGACTGTTTGGTCTATGACTGGGAGGAAGGCAAGGTATAGGTCTCTTCAAAGAGAGACAGTACTTCTAGCCTGTTCTGGTAGCTAAGATATTTCAAACCCATGAACTTCTTTGTTAGAAACTCTGGGTTCTTTCCAATTGTTTGATTTATTTGGTGAAGTACATCTCAAGGGGGGCATTGTATTTTATAAATGTCCTAATCATGGAAGAAGATAGGGGAAGAACAAATTCTCTATGTCTATATGATGCCACTTTGGCAATTAGCTGTATTAATTAGAAGGATTTCCTGATTACTAATGTTACATAGGTTCTTAGGTTCATAGATAAGTACTAGGCTAGCTGCCCTTGCCAACCATTTTAAACTTAGCCAATTTCCAATTTTGTGCTTGAAATAACCTATCCCATTTGGTTATAGATTGGCCATACCCATCCCATGTTCGATAATTATATATTTCCCCTAATGAGAATAACTAGAATCATTCCATAGGTAATTTGAGGGGACGCATGCATGGGATAAAGCATTTAGAAGCTGCCTGAATCCATTAGTAGTAAAGGGTAGGGGCAGTCTTGGTGTAAATGTTCTGTTTCTCATCCATAGATCTAAGTGATACTTGACAATGGACAGGGATGAACTTTGTTTTATGTGGATGGGGAGTCTGTTCCATAGCAGCAGTCTCATCTGCATAATACCTATCCCTCCAAACTATTCTTTTGATATTGCATAGTGATCAAGGGGGAGATAATTATCAACGCAGGTCCCCATGTCTCTATTAACATTTTCATTCTGAGCTTGAGCATTTTTATGCTGTATGCTGAAGGGAAGGGTTGTGTACCATAGCGTCAATTTTGTACTTTTTTAGAATTTAATTTAATCCCACATTTAGTACACCAGATATTTGTGAGTGTAAATTCCTACTGGAAGGCTTGTGCATCTAAGGGAGATTTCACAAAGGCTCCCGGTTTGCAGTCATCTGCATATGATGAAAATAGATCTACAACCTTCTGTAACATGATATTCTGTAAAAATATCATATAACTGCAAATTAAAAATTGTGCTGTGATGTAATTTCTATAGATTTAAATTCAACCTTTGATAAGGTCATAAACAAAACACTATCAATAAATTAGAACAGATGGATATTGAGGTAACCTTGATAAGATGGATAGCTGCATGGCTTATAGATATGATATGACAAGTATCATAGAACACTTGAAAAGGTGAAATTCAAGATTACAATCAGGTTGCCTCACTGGCCTCTGTCCTAGGCCTATATTTATTTATGTTGTATGTTTTTAGATCTTTTTCATCTGATGTGTTCTAAAGTCTGTATGCAGATGATTTGAAAGTCAGAAAACTTTGCAACAGTTACAGTCAGGGCTTCCCAGAGGGCTGTGTCGTAGGCCTATACTTTTTTAGAAAATAAAATCCAAAAAAATGCTCACGTGTTATTCCACTTCCCACAAAACGTACTGTTGCTAAGAAGAAAAAGAAGCAATGTGCAGAGTAGGTTTTAAATCCCAAGTAGTTCACTATAAAGTTCCAAATACAATACGAATCAGGTTCAGATGTCTCCTCAATGTAAAGAGCCTATGCAGGCAATTTCTGACACCCAAAACCAGCGGGTGTGTTCCTCTTCCTAGTAGTTCAGCCACAAACTCTTGTTAGTACAACTCCACAAAACTATAACTTGTCATGCACAATCAAGTAAATACAAGCGTTAAGCGGAGGTTATAAATATTTATTAAATAAAAACGGCAAGCGCTTTCAACTTGTGGTCTTCTTCAGGCCAATGGCCAAAGCGCTTGCCGTTTTTATTTAATTTGCATAGGCTCTTTACATTGAGGAGACATCTGAACCTGATTCGTATTATATTTGGAACTTTATAGTGAACTACTTGGGATTTAAAACCTACTCTGCACATTGCTTCCCACACATTTTCTTTTTTCTTCTATACTTTTGTAGGTTGTATATTTCTGTTCTATCTTTCTTCATCTGAGATGTCTTACAATCTGTATCCAGATGACTTAACAATGGTAAACTGATTGAGCATGTTACAGACAGGGCGAGTCTGTAAAAGAATTTGACTAAATTGTCCATTTTGGTGCAGGGGAATGATATTGTGTTAAATATATCAAAAACTAAGATTATGATGTTTGGGGAACACAGATCAGAAGGTATATATTTACCACAGCACAGAATAATTGACACTGCAGTTTTATTTAAAGACTTGGGTATCTAGGCAGAAAAAACTTTACGTTTTTTTCTAATCATATCAACCAATTGGTTAATTATAGCTATGGAACTAGAGGTTGTATGAAAAGATTTATAAAACGTAGAAAATCAGAAATGATGATATTGTTGCTTGTAAATTACATTATATCCATGCTACAGTATGAAATAACAATATGCAACCTTATAAGAAAACAAGCATGAGTAATTTGGAAATAGTACAGCAGAAACACACCAAGGGCATCCGATGCTGTAAAAATTTAAGTTATTATGAAAGACTCAAATATTTGAACTTGTCACAGTGTCTCGTATAGATATTTAATATAAGACCTCGTTCATGTATATTGGGCATGTCACAGTGTCTCATATATACTCAGGTATATTGGGCAATCAGAGGCAGCTACCTCTGGAAATGTTAGGGGTTTTCAAAGAGAATCATCAGACAGCCTGTGTAGAAGATTATATAGGAATGAGAGCTGTACTAACTGAGCACTAATGTAAGGCGTAGACTATTAAATTATATTAAAGTGAACACTAGCTTGGATATTTTTACAAACAACTTGGACACTTATTATGAGAATGACTGTTTTGGTATATTGGTAGGCTAGAAGGGCATTATTGTCTGTGTCTGAAATATTTGTATGTATGTACAAATCTTTTCTGTATGTATTTATGTAGTGGTATTGCTAATTAGTCTGCAGGTCAAAACAGTAGTTATCATATAAAAGTGGTCCCAATACTGTGCCTTTTGGAGCAGGGCACCACTGGTTACATTCATATTTTCTGATGCTGCCCCTGACACCTGCAGTTTGGGGATACTGACTTTCAACCAATTCTCATCTATCCATCTTACCACACAGGTATCTATTTGCAACGCATTTTATTTATTAACTATGCTAGCATAAAGAATGGCGTTAAATGCTTTGGTTAAATCCAGGAAAACCCTGTATACTGTGTGGCCATTGTTTACAGTCTGCGTTACGCTTTCAAAGAAATGTACTATTTCCATTAGACAAGCCTTTTACAAATGCCAAATTGCATGTAACTAGCCTAATGAGATTTATAATATCAAAGTTTTCCAGGTCAGTTATAATGTTTTCAATGGTCTTGCAAAAACAGGCTACTTGTCAGGCTGATGGGCTTGTAATGCCTAAGGTCCATAGTGGGGTCAGCCCTTATGGGGTGCCATCACCACTGCTGTGCATCCTACCTTAGGGAGTGAATCTGTAGTTCAGGTCCGGTTAAATACTTTATAGATGGATTCACCTGGTCAAATTTAGTACTGTTTATCAAACTGCCTGATATATTATCTAGTCCCATAGAAGAAGTGTTCTTGGTCTTGGACAGCATCTTCTGTGCATGTTCTTTAGTGGTGATGGGGGTTTGACAGATACAGGGAGAAAAGGTTTTGAATTGCTGTCTTGAGAATAAAATTCGGAATTGATATATTTGCTAGTATATTGGCAATATTCATTCAATCCAAGTCGGTTTCACCATTTTGTATGAGGTTTTTACATTTTTTAATGTTCTTTCTTATTTTCCTAGTATAACTAAAGAATGATAAGTATTTTTCCTTGGCTTCAAAAGCTAATCTAAATTCATGAGTTGCTTCAGCAGATTTGATAGTCCTTTTTACATTTTTAAGGTAAATTCCTGGTATTCTCACTGACGTTGGGGGTCTTTTGATCAGTTATTTACACTAATGATCTTTTTTTTCTTTTTTGTAGATTTTCATTGGTATTGAACTCCAGCTTGGACTGTTACATTTGGATCTAGATGGGACTGCCATTTCTATACATTTATCTAAGTGGGGATAGAACTGGGTTTTGTGCCTAGCATGACTTCAGATACCTAATCCTTGTATTGCTCTTTTTTGAAGTATCCTTTAACTTTAGAAATTGCACCTGTAGTTTTATTTTGCAGGTTTTTTTTTTCCTTCAGCATTAGAAAATGTTCTTGTAAGTAAACTTCTCCCATCCTTAAAAACCTATTTCTAGTAAATTTGATTAACTTCCTAATTGTCACTGTATTGGTTTTTACAAATGCAAGTGCAACACATTGGTTCTGTATTCAAACAGGAATTTATTCAAATGAGGCAGGAACTTAAAATGATTTTCAGTACTAGAAGAGGAAGAATAAATGCTTTGAAGTCCAAGCCTTAGCACACATATAGAATAATTAGTGTGGTCAGTTTTTTGATTTCTAATAGCTAAATCAAAAACAAACTATCAACTGACTTTGTTTATATTTTGTAGTAAACCTGTCATGCTAAATGCCAGTAGTGTTATTCATAGGTTTACAGAGTCACAAGTACTTAATAGGCTATTGATCTGTGAGTATCTTAAAAAGTCTCACCTTCCAGTCCCATGGACGTTTCTAGCCCTTATACGTTACATACAAATAACCGAAAAGCAAGAATATGTTGAGACATTTACTTATTGCTTTTTATCCATGAGGGACATGGGTGCTAAACCCAGGGATAAATTTATAGTTCCCCACTCATTCTTCCAAATTATTTTTGACTAGAGGAAGTGAAATATTTCAGTTGATGTGGAGTAGAAGTCAATTCCACAGAAGATATATTTTCTGTGATATATTCCTCTCCTTGCAACATATTCTATTTATGTTGCAAAAGAGATTGATATCCACAGAATGGATGTCCATGCCACCAATGAACCTGTGAATGGGTATTATATTTGACAGGACAGCGTCTGTTGAGGATATCTAAGACCATGGCTGCATCCTACAAGACTGCATGATACCAAAAAGAGGAACAAAGCTTTAACATGACCTATATAGTTTTAGATTTAGACCCCTGATTTTTTGTAGTGAGAAAGCATTGTGGTTAATCCATTTGTGACAAGTGTTTGGACAAGTGTACTGTACTGGGCATTATATTCAGTGATTGACCCAATAAGAGCAGACTACAGTAGAATGATTACATCCTTGGTCATGGACACCATGCCTTTCATATAAGTAGTATGTTTAAAAAAGACTTCCTTACAGTACTGGATGCATTTTCATCATAGGACAGTTCATTGTCAACATAGGTTTTAAAACACTTGACTGAGAGATTAACTTTCAAGGGTATATTGTCATCTTGATAGTTGTAACGGAAGTCATGTTTGCTGAAGGGTAAATTGTGCTTTTCATGTCATTTAGTTTCAATCCATGGTTTTGAAACCAGATATTTCTCTGGAAAAGATACTTTTAGAGGATTTTAGTGTCCTCTGAAAAGTTTATGATGGCACCACGTTTACAGTTATTTGCAAACTTGGTCAGCCATAAACCCTTAACATTTGCTTTGACCTCTAAAAAGTAAATCTCAAAGAGGAAGTGCCCAAGGACTAAACTCTGGGGTGCACCACTATTAACAGGTCTTTTGAATAAGGTAGAGTTGCCCACCCTAATTTCCTGAGTTCTAATGTGTGAGCCAATAAGCTATCCAAAGAGTTACACAGATAATTACAATTAGCTGGGAGAGTTTGCCATACCTGAGTCTGAGATGGTGTTGAATGCCTTTGCAAGGTCTAGATATGCAGTGTGTATTGATTTGCCCTTAAATATTGCTTCAGTAATCTTCTTGAAGATGTTGACCAGGTTAAGTAGGTAGGATATGCTCTTGATGAATCAAAACTGTCTTGGGTTGAAAGTTTATAGGTGACCTATATTCTAGTTTAGCTATTCCATAATGATCCTTTCCTTAGCCTTACAAATGAGGCTGGTCAAGTTTACAGGTCTATAGTTAACTCATTCTATTGATGCCTCACCTTTATGCAAGAAGATGACTGTTGCTGTCTTCCATTCATATGGCACAAAGCTTGTTAGAAGGCTGATACTGTATAACCTCTGAAAGGGTTCTCAGAAGTTATATTTCAGGCTTACCAATAGGCAACCCAGTATGTCATCTGGCATCACAGAAAAAGTGTCATTAGCCTTGGATGGTGCCCTAAGGACCTGTTCTTGGAAGATTTGAGGGGGGGGGTGTAGACTTAGGTGTCAGATCTGAGAATATAAGCAGGGAGGGGGGTGAAGTCATAACTAAGTTTGTCTGCTAGTAGATTGGCTATGTCCTCTGGGTGTGAGTACAATATATCTTTTACTATTAACTTTGTAAAGTTATAAGCTTTACTGCCCAGATTTCTAACATAGTTAAAGAAGACTTAGTGGTTATCCTTCACCTGGGTAGCTACTTTTACCTTTATCTGGCTTTGGTTTATTTGATCAGAGTCTGGAATTCTGCGTTAAGTTTAACAAGAGCATTACTGACATTTAGAGAGTTACATTTATTTTTACACGCAATGATTTTCTTTTTTTTTATTATATGGCCTATTTATATTATAGTTACACCAGTGGGTGTTTTTTTTTTAATTTGGCATTGTATTTACTTCTGAGGGGGACAGATGAATCTAAGCAGTTCTTTGCATTTGCATAACATTGGATTGTAAAGCACTCTGCATAAGCATTGGGGTCATCAAGATGGAAGGGGCATTTGAATTTATCCAGGCCTTATTCAGATTTAGTAGAGTAACCTTAGTATAATGTCTGAATGCCAAAGTATTAGAAGATGCTTTCAGCTTCAGTTATGAATATGACTGATTTATAGTTCAATTTGACCAGAAAGGAAGTTACGATTGGGGGACAGGGAGTTACCCAAATTGCTAAACACTAAGTCCAGGATTTTATCCCTCTAAGGTGGGATGTGGACTAAATGGTCTAGAGAGTTTGTACTGAAGTCCAGAAATTTCTGGGAATACTTGATTTGGAATGTATAGGTCTCCCAGTTAATGGAGGGGAGGTTGAAGTCTCCTAGGAGAATGGTGTTAGTCTTAATGCATAGGGACTCCATATCTGTCAGGTAGGAGGTATGGTCTGAGGGGGACATTGAGGGAGGTCCTCTGAATAACTATGATATGATAAGGGGTTTTGCTGATAGTAGTTTGGACATGGAGAAGTTTAAGGTCATTATCATGTCTTCCAAGTTTGGAGGTGAATTTTTTTTTTGTTAAGAATATGGAGACAAAGCCAACTTTAGTAACTTCATCTAATGCAGTAGACCTGAATGCATGGTAGGCATTAAAGCCTTGCACTGATGCAGTGCTTTCATTTACCTTGAACCAGACCTCTGTAATAATGCATGTATCAATGTTTTCCAGGGTGAGGAGTGCTTGCAGGGAGTGAAGTTTTTGCCAAGGGTCCTAGTGTTGCAATACCTTTATGTTATCCGGATTCTGTTTTGTTACGTTTGAAGCTTTGGAAGACTGACGGTTAAAAAAATGCAATATGGGGTGGACTGAATTACACTGTATACACTGAATTGTTAGTTAGATCCAGGCATCTATTTGCTGTTCCTCGGCACTTGGGCTCTAAACCAGTCATTTTGCATTAAGAGGGTCCAAGTCTGCCCTCTTGTGGCAGGAGAGTAGTGATTTCACCTCGCTGAGATGGAAATTGCTGGCAGATAGCTCATTCTATGCTTACCTTTGGCTTAGTTATTGTAAAACTTGTTTTTTTTTTCAGGTCTATATTACGTGATCGAACACTAAGGTGATCGAACACCTAAACGTCAGTCCATAAATGTCTAACCCTTAAAACCGCGAATGGCCATTTATAGGTTCATAGGTTCATAGGTTCATAGGTTCATACTAGGCTATCTGCCCAAGGGCATTTATAAGCCTAGCCCATAGTTATGTGGCTTTCGCCACCCCTTTAGTTTGAATAAAAACTATGCCTATCATTTTGCTGTGCCTCTGTCAAGCAGTGACGCTGAAGTAATCCCTGGGGTATATCTGCAATCTCCCATCCATTGGTCAAGATTCCTCTTGAACAAGACCAGAGAGGTGCTCTGCCTCATTTATGAGAATTTTTTTCCTGGGAAAAAATTTCTTGGCCATAGGAAACAAAACAAACCTTTAAACAATAATCAGGGAAAAAGTTGTGTAAATGGCAGTTCGTGATTGTCAGACTTTGACATTTACAGGTCAACGTTTAGGTGTTCGATCACCTAAACGTTCGATCACGTAATATAGACCCATTTTTTATGAGAATATACAAGTCTCGTGTTTGTACAAGCCTTGGCTCATCATTTATCTAGAGCTGCTCATTGTTGGGCACCATCACCAAGGAGTTTCAGTGATTTTGCAAACATCTGAACCATCTAAGGCTAAAACAACTAAACTAAGTATATTGTTGAACTTGCATTGCTTGTTCTCAATTTTTCTGTGAAGGTTTACTGTGAGATGTATTTGTTTTTCTGCACTTTTTTAAAGTTTAAATTGCTTTATAAACTGCTGTAAGGGCTGATGTTCTATATTGAATTACATTGTATCCAGTGATTTGTTAGTTAGTTCTGGGTATCTGTTTGTTGTTCCTCAACAATTGAGCTCCAAACCAGTCATGCTCTCTTGTGGCAGCAGAGGGCTGATTGCACCCATCTGAGACTGGTTTGTGGGCTTAGTGCAAAATATGTTTTTTTCTGAGTGAATATAAGCCTTGCATTTGCACTTCACACAGCAATGGTCACTAGTGCCTTGTATATATGCAATCTAATGAACTTCAAACTTCTATATAAAAAACACCCACAGTACTCACAGAGCAAATAGTTTGCTTGGTGAGCAGTACTTACACAATCATTTAGGACAATTTGGTCTGACTTACCTTATCACAGTACTCAGGAATATTGCTGCTCAGAAATTGTCAAGTTTGGGTGAAGGTTAGTATCACTGAGTAGGCTAGGTGGAGATCAAGTAAGCACCCCCCTTGTTCAATTATATCCCCCCTCCACTCCTATCCCTTGCAAGTACAGTAACACCTGCAACCATGAAAGGGCACTTTCCTACCTTCTGTGTTTCCAGGTTGATGGACATGGACATCCTGAGTCAGTGTTGATGGACATGGGCATCCTGAGGCAGTGTTGATGGACATGGGCATGCTGAGGCAGAGCTGATGGACATGGGCATCCTGAGGCAGAGCTGATGGACATGTGCATCCTGAGGCAGTGTTGATGGACATGGGCATCCTGAGGCAGAGTTGATGGACATGGGCATCCTGAGGCAGTGTAGATGGACATGGGCATCCTGAGGCAGTGTTGATGGACATGGGCATCCTGAGGCAGTGTTGATGGACATGGGCATCCTGAGGTTAGTAACAATTGCCTTATGTACCCTGACAACCACTTAATTCTCAAACAGACCAATACAGTATGTGAGAGATGTAGTTATACATTGTCATTGAAGGCCAGAACCTCACATGCAGACACAAAATGCAACAAACAGGTTGTCAGCAACTCACACACCCACCACTCACCACACCCACTAAGGACCACACACATAGGCATAGACATGCGGAGGTGCTCACATGTTACCTACCCAAGCCTCAAAGGCCTCGCAGGTACAGTCCTCAGAAACTCTACATGAACACAAAAAAGACACTTACCAGCACAACACATAAAGCCACATCTCATTGTGTCTCAACTACCAAGCCCATAAGGCGATACGCTCCACAACCCAATATTCTGGTCATAAGTGACTCTATTGTGAGACACACCAATGTCCCTCTTACAACAATCGATAAGGATAAGGTTACAATCAGTTGACTGTCAGGGACTGGATCCGGCAGATCACACAAGCACTCAGGTCACTTACCCCTAAGGACCAGAATGATTCATAGTCCGTGTGGGAGTTAATAACCTGAGACGTACCTCCTTCGACTATATGAAGAGAGACATGATTGCACTCTCAGACTATGCATCACAGGAAGGCATGAGCCAAAGATTGATTAGCAATCTACCATCTCCAAGGATGATGTCACAATACCAGCAGGTATAAGCCTGGCACTAAGCAGCATTCTACTATCTCCAAGGAAGATGCCACAGTTCAAACAGAAAATGATCATTAACAATTGGCGTCATTCCAAAGGGGTCCAACATGGTTGACAGGCCATGCTGCATTTCCAGGATGGTCTCTACCTGTCACCTCTAGGCTTTCAGATATGGGCAAAAGCATTATCCACCTGCATATTGCCTTTTTTAGGAATTGCCAAGCAGCAAGTCCTCCAACATAACAAAAGCTACTCAGGACAATCTGAAGAAGAAATATGGACATGGGAAAGAAGAATATATTTAATGTGGTGCAATATTTATGCAAAGGAGAAAGCAAAACTAACCAATACAAAAAAGCAGCACCAAAGATATTTGAAGAGAAATACAGGCAAAGGAATCCAGATATGGAAAATTTTTATAATACAAAAAAAAAAAAAAAGAAAACAAAGAGGAAAAGTAGAAAATTGGATTAATAACGGAGAAGAAGTTAAAGAAATAGAAACTGAAGTTATGGATTACCTGCAAAGTGAAGAATTTAGTGTAGAAAATCTAAATCTGAAAATGCCACAGCAGGATAGAATTATGGATCCCCAATTAAGAAGGAATCAGTGGAATGCAAATATCTGAGAAGTTGCCATATGAAGATACTTTGGAGCTTTCAGTAGAAAACCAGTACAAAAGTTGAGATGAAGTTACATAGCAAAGGAAGGAACAGGAAACTGTGGCAACTCTGATGCAGTCAATGTTTGTAGTGCTAGGCCAGTGAGTTCCCATATGAAAGAGCAACAGATGATACAGAATGAAACACAAGATAATATAACACAGGAAGATGCTCTGGAACTTTCTGTAGAATGCCCACAGAAAATGGAGAATAAAGAATGTGCCCTCAGTTTAGAAGAAAAGGACTAAGGGAATAGATGCTAGATTTAAAAGAGATGGGCAGACATATTAAGATTAATAAAAGAAATAGACTACAGAAAGTCAATAAGACCCAAAATGTTTGAAGTCTGATAAAACAAATGAACACAGTAATCAGGAGTGTTCATAGAAATTCATGCAATATAACAGAAATAAATAGGATATTATTACTGTGCAGCTAAATTAATAACAGAAAAATGTTTTCCACAAAAACACAGGGAAGTAAGAGAAAGGAATAGAAGAAATCAAATGCCATCATGAAATTATCAAACAAAGACAACTATAAAGCAATTAAGACAAGAAGTGTCACTGTTCATAGGTTCATAGGTTGGTACTAGGCTATCGGCCGTAGGGCCTATACAAGCCAAGCCAAAACAATTCCCTGGATATTTCTTCTCACAATATTTACTTCCTTGGAGCCCTGTCTAGCAGGGTGACTGACATGATCCCCGAGGTTAATTTCCTATCTCCCATCCAATTGTCAAGGTTCCTTTTGAAGAGGGCCAAGGAGGATCTCTGCTTGACATGTATGGACAGTCTGTTCCAGAGTATGGGGAGTTTCTGGGTCAGGAACCTATCCCTCCAGCATGTTTTGTTCATTGTGATGACAATGTTTATATCCCTGGAGTTTGTAGCTTTGAGGGATTGGGATTTCTTTAAGTGGAGCATGTCCAACAGCTCAGGGTTTGACATGGCCTTGTATGTTAAGTAGAGATCACCTCTGAGTAGACGATATGCGACAGAGTATAGCTGAAGTTTTTTTAGATGGTCAGCATAGGGCATCTGCTTTAGGCCTGTGATTCTTTTAGTGAGGTATTTCTGCAGCTTTTCCAGTTGTTATAGATGTCTTGTGAGGTACATACCAAACGGGGCGTTGTACTCTATAATGGGTCTAATGAGGGATGAGTACAGTGGGACAATTGCCTCCTTTTTTTCTTGGTGAAAAGCCCCTAGTGATGAGGTGTACCACGTAGAAGAATATAGAAGAAGGAACTTCTCAACAAAATTGCTCAGAAAGCTAGACATGATAAAACCAATGCACAGTATCTGAACAGATCTATTGTATGCTATTGCAAATAATTCTTCTTCTTCTTTTGGCTGCTCCCATTAGGGGTCGCCACAGCAGATCAACTGTTTCCCTTTCTTCCTGTCCTCTGCATCTTGCTCTGTCACACAAATCACCTGCATGTCCTCTCTCACCACATCCATAAACCTTATCTTAGGCCTTTCTCTTTTCCTGTTACCTGGCAGCTTCATCCTTAGCATCATTTTCCCAATATACTCTACATCCCTTCTCAGCACATGTCCAAACCAATGTAATCTTGCCTCTCTGGCTTTGTCTCCAAACCTTCCAACCTGAGCTGACCCTCTAATATACTTATTACAAATCCTGTCCATCCTCATCACACCCAGTGCAAATCTTAACATCTTTATCTCTGCCACGTCAAGCTCTGACTCCTGCCTTTTTGTCAATGCCACTCTCTCCAACCCATATAACATAGCTGGTCTCACTACTCTCTTGTAGGCCTTCCCTTTCACTCTTACTGGTATTCGTCTGTCAGAAATCACTCCTGACACTCTTCTCCACCCATTCCATCCTGCCTGTACTCTCTTCTTCACCTCTCTTCCACACTCACCATTACTCTAAACTGTTGATCCCAAGTACTTCAACTCATTCACCTTTGCCACGTCTACTCCCTGCATCCTCACCATTCCTCTATCCTCCCTCTCATTCACACACATATATTCTGTCTTAGTCCTGCTGACCTTCATTCCTCTTCTCTCTAGAGCATATCTCCACCTCTCCAGGGTCTCCTCCAGCTGTTCCCTACTCTCACTACAGATCACAATGTCATCTGCAAACATCATAGTCCACGGGGACTCCTGTCTGATCTCATCTGTCAACCTGTCCATCACCATTGCAAATAAGAATGGGCTCAGAGCTGATCCTTGATGTAATCCTACCTCCACCTTAAACGCATCCATCACTTCCACTGCAGACCTCACCGCTGTCACACTACCCTCATACATATCCTGTACCACTCTTACATACTTCTCTGACACTCCCGACTTCCTCATAAAATACCACAACTCTTCTCTAGGCACCCTGTCATATGCTTTCTCTAAGTCCACAAAGACACAATGCAACTCCTTCTGACCTTCTCTGTACTTCTCCATCAACACTCTCAGAGCAAACATCGCATCTGCAGTGATCTTTCCTGGCATGAAACCATACTGCTGATCACTAATCATAACCTCCCTTCTTAACCAAGCTTCCACTACTCTTTCTCATAACTTCATGCTGTGATTGATCAATTTAATCGCTCTGTAGTTACTACAGCTCTACACATCATCCTTATTCTTAAAAATCGGTACCAAAACACTTTTTCTCCATTCCTCAGGCATCCTCTCACTTTCCAAGATTTCATTAAACAATCTAGTTAAAAACTCCACTGCCATTTCACCTACGTACCTCCATGCTTCCACAGGTATGTCATCTGGACCAACAACCTTTCTGTTCTTCATCCTCTGTATAGCTATCCTTACTTCCTCCTTGCTAAACCACTGCACTTCAGGATTCACTATCCGCACATCATCCAACCTTCTCTCCCTCTCATTCTCTTCCTTCATCAACCCCTTAAAGTTCTCTTTCCATCTGCTCAACACACACTCCTCACTTGTGAGTACATTTCCCTCATTATCCTTTATCACCCTTACCTGCTACACATCTTTACTAGCTCTGTCCCTCTGTCTAGCCAATTAGTACAGG
Organism: Protopterus annectens; assembly: GCF_019279795.1. Taxonomy (NCBI): domain Eukaryota; kingdom Metazoa; phylum Chordata; order Ceratodontiformes; family Protopteridae; genus Protopterus; species Protopterus annectens. The sequence continues at coordinate 513,561,181 of NC_056742.1, read as the reverse complement.
TCCTTTTCTCCCTCCTTAGTGTCAAACCTTTCATACAACTCTTCATATGCCTTATCCTTAGCCTTCGCCACCTCTCTCTTTGCCATGCACCTCATCTCCTTATACTCTTGTCTACTTTCTTCATCTCTCTGACAATCCCACTTCTTCTTCGCCACCATCTTTCTCTGTATACTCTCCTGTACTTCTTCATTCCACCACCAGGTCTCCTTGTCCTCCCTTCCTCTTTCCAAATGTCACATCAAGCACCTTTCTAGCCATCTCTCTTACTAGCTCTGCTGTAGTTACCCAGCTATTTGGTAACTCTTCACTGCCACCCAGTGCCTGTCTTAACTCTTCCCTGAACTCCACCTCACAATTACCCTTTTTCAAATTCCACCATTTGATCCTTGGTGCTGCCCTCACAGTCATCCTCCTCTTCTTGATTACCAATGTCATCCTACAAGCCACCATCCTATGCTACCTAACTACGCTTTACCCTGCCACCACCTTACAGTCTCCAATGTCCTTCAGACTGGCCCTTCTACATAAGATATAATCCACCTGTGTGCATCTTCCTCCACTCTTGAATGTCACCCTATGCTCCTCCCTCTTGTTAAAATACGTATTCACCACAGCCATGTCCAACCTTTTCGCAAAATCCACTACCATCTGACCTTCTGCATTCCTTTGCTTAACACCATTCCTACCCATCACTTCCTCATCCCCACTGTTCCCTTCACCAACATGCCCATTGAAATCTACTCTAATCACCAGTCTCTCACCGTTGGGTACAGTCATCACCACTTCATCCAACTCACTCCAAAATATTTCTTTCTCATCCATCGCACACCCAACTTGTGGAGCATATGCACTAATTACATTCATCATTACACCATAAATTTCCAGCTTCATAAACATCACTCTATCCGACACTCTTTTCACCTCCAAAACACTCTTAGCATACTGTTCCTTCAGGATAACCCCTACACCATTTCTCCTCCCATCCACACCATGATAAAACAATTTGAACCCGCCTTTGTACACCTAGCCTTGCTCCCCTACTATCTGGTCTCTTGCACACATAATATACCAACCTTCCTTCGGACCATCATATCAGCTAGCTCTCTCCCTATACCAGTCATACTGCCAACATTCAAAGTTCTGACCCTCACTATCACAGTCCTAGCCTTTACCTGCCTTCGGGCATGCCTTCCCCCTCTTCTCCTCCTTTGGTCAACAGTACCCCAATTTCCGCCAGCACCCTGTTGGCCAACAGTACTGGTGGTGGTCATTGTTAACCCGGGCCTCGACCAATCTGGTATATATATCTGTACTGTTGTCTGCATGTATGATTTGGCAAAAGTTTATGCTGGATGCCCTTCTTGATGCAACCCTCCCCATTTATCCGGGCTTGGAACTGGTACAAAGAAATGCACTGGCTTGTGCATCCCCAGTGGCTGAGTTATGCTATTGCAAATAATAAACTACAGATATCAGCACAGGCAGAAAATCATAGAAGACATACAGATAAATATAAAGGAAAAGTACAAAATTGGTAATTTATTGATGACCCAAAACGTTTTATAGAGAATTGAGAAACAAAGAAACTGAAACACCACCAAAAAAGAGGAAATAGATACATTTTGGAGAAGTATCTATGAAGAGCCTGTGGAACATAACAAATATGCTGAATGGATAGAAGAAGTAAAAGAAAGAATAAGAAGTTCAAATGTACAGGATATGAAATGGGATGAAGTAACAAGCCAGTGAAATTGAAACAAAATTAAGAAAATCTCCTAATTGGAAAATCCCAGGCTCAGATGCAATGCCTAACTTCTGGGTAAAACTATTAACATCTTTGCATGAAGATTCAGCCATGAGTAAGAACTATTTATATGCACACCCTGAACAGATGCCAACCTGATTAACAACATGAAAAACAATACTCCTCTTTAAGAGTGAACCTGCAAGCTATGCTAAAAAACTATAAACCAGTAACTTGCCTTCCAATGATGTATAAAGTATAGATTTGATGCCAGCAGAGTTTGTAGTCATTTAAAAGAAAACTCAATCATGGCAATAGAACAAAAGGGTAACAAAAGAAAGTCATATGGAACAAAGGATCATTTATTGTTAAATAAATGGATACACTAAAAAAAGCATTTGACAGTATCCCACATTCATGGATAAAAGAGTGCTTAAAAATATACATCCTACACTGATTGATTATATTAAAGCAACCATGAAAAAGTGGCAAACCATTTTCCAGTTAAGTCATGATAAAGGACAAATTATAATTCCAGGGATAAAAATTCAAAGCGGGATATTCAAAGGTGACTCTTTGTCACCGCTGCTCTTTTGTCTTGCCCTTTACTCATTAAGCTGTCTATTTAACAGGACAACAAAGTGTAAAGACTTCTCATCTTCTTTTTGTGGATGATTTAAAATTGTATAGTTCATCAGATGAGGAATTGGAAGCAAAACTGCAAGTGGTCAAAACTTTTTCAGATGATATTAGAATATCATTTGGTCTTGATAAATGTACAAAAGCAACCTTTAAAGCAGGAAAACTGCAGCACCAGGAAAACATCAGTTTGGGACAAGAATGTGATATAAAAGAACTTGAGCATGAGGGAGTATATAAATATTTGGGAACTGATGAAGGATCTACAATAAAACATGAACAAATGTGAATAAAACTTAGTAAGGGACATTAATACTAAAAGCAGCTCTGATATCTAGGAAAAAAGTCCAAGCATAAACCAATCTGCTCTTCCTATCCTGACTTACAGTTTTGGAGTGATTCACTAGCCCCCAAAAAGTACTGGATCAGTTGGACAGGAAAACAGGAAAAATGCTTCATGCTTATCAAATGATTTATAAAAATCAGTGTATATCAAGAGTATATATTCCCCATTCTGAAGAAGGTATGGGCCTCCTCGAAATTTATTTCATGTATAGAGCTGCAATCATAGGATTGCATACATATCTGCTGACCTCGCAGGACCAAAACATAGTAAATGTTTTAAAACATATGGGGAAGGTGGTATTTATATTAATAGAGGAAATTTGGCCAGAACATCATGGAAATTCCCCTACTCTTTGGAGCTGCTAGATGGTGCTAGAGGGCTCCTACAGCAACAAGGAGGAGGCATAAGAGATGTAGCAGCATGGAGGAGGACAGAAAATCTATAGAGAGTTTGGCGGTAGAAGGTGAGAATTTGGAAAGAATTTGTTCAAAATGAAGCTTCAGAATGTAAATAAAGGAAGGATGAACACAGGATAGCAGCAGATTTCTTAAGCTCCACCAATTTCATTACAATGACAGGAATTAATTACTTAAAAATTTAATTTTTGAAGTAATTTTCTTTCTAAATATGTTTGTTTTATATAGTTCTTGAACTATATCTAAAAAAGAAAGGACATTTTAACAATATTCCTGTCAGAAATCACTTTGGAAATTTTCCTGTCAGTTTATCAGTCTGAAATGAGTTCCAGTAAGACAAATTCTCAGGACTCCAGCATCAAGAAAGAACTTCAGTCTCTGATAATTATAGTCCAGCAACTTACTGCTAAGATGGATAAAATGGATACTAAAATAGACACTTTCATAGAAAAAACTACAAAACAAATAGACTTGTTACATATAGACCTGCAACAACAGAAGATCCAGATGACAGGCATAGAAGAAGCTGTGAATGACATGGAAAATAGAATCCAAGAAGAGGAAATCAACATTGAGTTTCTGCTGAAACAAAATACACATTTACAAACAAAGCTGGATGACCTGGAAAATAGATCTAGGCTAATAACATTAGGATTTTTGGACTGCCAGAAAATATTGAAGGTAACAATATTACTTCTTTTTTAACAACATGGCTCCCTAAAACTTTAGACTTACCAGAAGCATTCTGTTTTGGTATCGAAAGAGCACATAGATCTATTGCTAATACTAACTCTAACAAAAACTATCCTAGATCAGTTATAGTTAGATTTCTATCATCTTTTGATAAAGAGATGGTTCTTAACTCTGCTTGGGCTAAAGCTCCTGTTAAGATTAATGAGACAACTGTGCGTTTTGACAATGACTATTCTTCCTTGGTAATAGCTAAAAGAAAAGTTTTTCTGCCACTAATAAGGGAGCTTAAAAAAGCACAGTTTAAAACATACCTTCTGTTTCCTGCCAAGCTAAAAATCTTCCTTCCTGATGGTCCCAAAATTTTTGATGACTTAGACTCTGCTTTACTGTTTATTAAAAAAAATAAGATTTTGGATAAAATAGAGGAAATGGAATGGGCTAGTCCTTCATTAAAGAGACTGGCAACTGAAACTGTGGAAGACTTCAGAGAAGAAGAAGAGACTAAAAAACAAATGATTTGTTCTATGTTTTTTTTTTTTTTTTCTCTCATCATTTTACTTCATTATTAATCTTTTTAAATATAGTTCCTGCATTTCCAGAAAGCCACAAATATTCTGAAAAAGATTTAATCAAAGTTATTCTCTGTGTGCAAAGAAATGTTTTGTTTCATAACCAGTCAAAATATCTGAGGAACTAATAACAAGCTATTATTCAATTTGTTTCTCTTTCTGAAAAGAGAAGTAAGGTCAGTAATTTGATACATTTTTTTCTCTTTTTTTCTCCTTTTCTTCTTTTTTTTGTTTAAACAATGACATTCTATTTAGGTTATGTAGTGGGTAAAGAGTGGGGATGGGCAGTGAGAGAAGAGTAATGAAAATATGATTAATAGAATAATAACATATTTATTCCTTGTAAAAGTTTATATGTTCTTCAAATGCTATTCCTAATTATACTTTCTTGATTATACTGCTTATGCTTGTTTGTAAATAATCTGTCATGCTTTAACTAATAATAATTAGAACTAAATAATAGTAAATAATATGTTTTATTTTTAACTCTATTAATATAAACAGTAAGTAGTATTCCATTGTATATACATCTTATAGCTTTCTCTTACATTTTTTTATTTCTGCTTTACACTCTTTTATTTTCTACTCTCTTTTTCTTTTCTTTATTTTTTCTCTTTATTTGTTTTTCATATTAATATATAGAAATTCTTTTGATCATATAGACACAGTAAATAATAAGATTTGCATAAAAATTGAGTTGGGACATAAATATTGAGTTTTATTACTTATTAATAACTTTGGGCTTAATTTCACTTACATAGAGGCTGTAATAACCCGTAAAATACATCACAAAGGTTTTGTCATGTTTAGATGCATTTACACTGCTAAATGAATGTTTGTCACTAGTTTTTAACAAGTTTCCCGCCAAAATGTTAAGGGAGACAATCTGGGATGTGGGCCTCATGAACAGTGTCCTCGAGTTGTTTCAAAAGCTTCAACTCTCAGAATTCTCACAGAGAAGCTGAAAGCAGTCAGTGTGACCTTTGACCCAGATATCACACTGACACATCACAGATTCAGGAAGAACACTCTACCAGGAAGTAGAACTGATGCAAATGCGACTATGTGAAGGAAAATTAACTCTTTAACATCTAAATGTGAGTTATTTTATATAATTACTTAAATATCTATGTTATAATTCATAAAATATGTCAGTTATAATGATTTAAATGATGCAGTTTCTTGTAGTAAGTAAATGTCTTATTTTAGAAGGCATAGAAAATGAAACATTTATTCAAGTGTTTTTGAAAATCTACTTGACTGCATCATACTAATCTGTGTTAAAAACTTATGTTCCAAACATATACATTACTATAACTCATTTAATTCATCTGATTGACAAGCATAAATAACTTTATAACTCTATTCTGGAAGAAATTGTCATGTGATATATTTTAAAGCAGTAGTATAGACATACAAAATACAGATGGCTTTTTTACAATAATGCAAGTGTTTCTGAGAATTTGCATAACTATGCAGTATGATTTATAACAATTTCTATAAATATAATATTTTATTCTATTGACAATAATGAGTATGAGTAAAATGCTCATATACAAGCAATTCAAGGTTATTTTTGGAAGCTGTTGACTGCATTTACATGACAGAAAATAGATGCATCTTAATATATGTAATGTCTGAACCATATTAGCCAAAGTTTTAAATGAATGTTAGAACTTATTTTTACATACTTTGAATAAATTAATATGTAAATATGCCTTCCTTTTTTTTTTTTTCTCTCTTCTTTCTCTCTCTCTTCTTTCACGTCTTTTATTTCTCTCTCTCTTCTTGGTTCCTAATATCAAGATTATTTGAATGCTATTTGAATACAAGTGTATTATATTACATAGATGTATATAGTAGTATGAATAGTTTTTTAAAAAAAAAGTTTATTTTAGTTTATATGATGCTGTTTTATCAAATGTGCAGTCTTGTCTTGCTAGATAATTGAATTGAAAGCTGTTAATTTAAGTTAAATATAACCAGTATTAAATTGATAAGGTGGTAGCTGAGGTACTGCTGCTTAGGGTAGGGGGTTAACTTGAGTGGTAAATACTACTCTAAGTTGGAGTTTTTAACTCCAGGCTGGATGCAAGGTTTAATCCTTACATTATTTTCACTTGTTCATTGTTATATGTATATAGTTTTGACATCCACAATATATTTTGTACACTCATTGTCACTACAAACAAAACTGAATCCTATACAAAATCCCATAAGAGATTCAATAAATACAGCTATATTTAAAGGTACACCTAAAGGAGGAGATGTAACATTACTTATGTTGTTATTTTGATCATAAGATTCTTAAGTTTTAAAAATGCCAAATGACATCTTTAAAAGGAATTTCTTTAAACATTAATGGATTGAATAATCCGTGTAAAAGGGCAAGCCTAATAAGATACATTAATTTACATAAGGCCAACTTAGTCTTCCTGCAAGAAACCCATCTCTTGAAAAAGATATTGATAAACTAGCCACAAACAAATATACAGTGTTGGTTAGTTCAGAGCACACTCAGAAAAAAGAGGAGTGGCTATTTTATGGAATAAAAGTATGCCCATTCCTAAAACCATTAAGTCTTATCAGGATGACAAAGGAATGTTTTGTATGGTTACAATACAAATTAATGGGAAGACTTACACTTTAATTAATGTATATTGGATACCTGGAATTGGTATTAATACAGAGAAACATCATCTTGATAAGATCATATCATTCTCTATAGGAGATATTATTTTAGCTGGTGACTTTAATTGTATACTACATGAAAGTGATACTACCACTATAGGAAAAAGAAGAATTACATCTAATGCAAAACATTTAAATGATTTTGCTAATTCTTATCATTTGAATGATATTAATAATCAGATAGATTCAAAATCATTACCATACACCTTTTTTCTAACAGATACAAAACTTATTCAAAAATAGATAGGGTCTTTATTTCTAACCAGATGGTAACAGATTTAATTAATTCCAAAATCATTTCATTTCCTATATCTGATCATAATTCAATTGTTTTTGAATTCATGATAAAAAATACTCATAATGTTCAGATAAAAAGGATACCAGCATACTTAACTCAACTAAAAGACTATAAAGAATATATACTTTCAGAAGTAAAACATTTTTTAGACATAAATAATACTCCTGATGTCTCCATTGTCTATGTTTGGGATGCCTTAAAATCATATCTATATGGACAAAGTATCAGATGGTATAATAATAAAAGGAAATCTTGGGATAAGGAATTGTTAGATATTCAAAGTAAATTAGACTCTTATAAACATAATAATAAAGAAAATATTATGGACAAGAAAGTTATTGAAGAAATAAACAAACTAAATGAGAAATACAAAGAAATTGTAACTCATAAAGTTAAAATAACTTTAGAGAAATACAAGTTTTTGTCTTATTCAATAAGCCCCAAATACTTACATAGACTTAAAAATAAAACAAAAAGGTTGAATAAACAAAACCATATCAAAGAAATCTTTTCTGTAAGGAAAAGAAGAATGTTTCTAGTATACCAGAAATACTAGATGAATTTAGAAATCACTTTCACAAAATTAACCATAATAACATTAACATGGAACCTAAAGATAAAATAAAGGAGTTTATAACCACAAACATGAATAAAAAGCTTAATAAACAACAGATTAAACTATTGGACAAAAGTATTTCATATACAGAGGTTATTACACAAATAAATAAGCTTAAATCAAACAAAGCACCGGGTAATGATGGTATTATACCAGAGATATATAAAATCCTTTCTAAAAGTACATATTCATTAATACATAAGGTTTTTATTTTGGCCCAAACTGAGTTAATAACCCCCATCTTGGCAATATACATTTATTTCACCAATTTTAAAACCTAATAGAGATCCAACTAGATGTACTTCATATCGGCCCATCTCATTACTTAATGTTGATTATAAAATGTTTATGAGTATTTTTATGATAGATTGAAGACAATCATCCCCGGCATTATAGATATAGATCAGACAGGCTTCATTGTAAATAGAAATACTTTTGATAATATAAGAAGAACTTTAACATTAATTGATTTTGCAAATAGGAAAAAGAAAGATTTAACACTTATTAGTCTTGATATAAGTTCAGCATTTGATTCAGTAAGTTGGAACTATCTGTTTACCTTACTGAAGTGCATAAACTTTTCAGATGCATTTGTAAATCTAATTGAGCATTTATACAAAGGAACATTGGCTTATATTAAGGTAGGAACATATGTTTCACAAAAATACCCATTTTAAAGGTACAAAACAAGGATGTCCACTTTCTCCACTATTATTCACTTTAGTAATGGAGCCTTGGGCTAATTTGATCAGAAACAGTACTGACATAGAGGGTTTTGAAATAGATGAAAATACAACATCCAAAATTCAACTTTTTGCAGATGATGTTCTAATTACATCAGCAGGATCTAATTCTTCTATGCAGTCTCTATTTGATAAAACGATGAATTTTAAAAGTATTTCTGGTTTAATATTCAATGAAGAAAAAACTAAAATACTACATATATATATATATATATACACGAAAAAATATTCTCATTAGTGATTTTACTAAATATGTACCCAATTCAGGTCAGATAACTCATTTAGGTATAATACTATCTAAAGATATTAAATCTATTATATATAATAATTATAATACCTGTTTTCTTAATATACAAAATCTTTTTAATACCTGGAATAATATGTTTTTTACTATGGAGGAGAGACTTACAATTATTAAAATGATAATATTCCCCAAGATTTTATACTTAATACAATCAATAATACTTCCACCTACAAAAATAATTATCAAGAAACTGAATACACTAATGTTAAATTTCCTATGGGCACCTAATAGACCTAGGATTGCATTAAAGAAACATACTAATAGCTGGTCTCAAGGGGGTATTTCTTTTCCAGACTTTAATTTATATACTATCTCTTCTATTGTAAAAGTTATTACTTTATTAATAGTCATATGTCACAAAATGGAAAGATTATTGGGAGCTAATTAGTATGCACTTCATGAAAATCTCCTTAACACATAAAAATATGATTGTAAATAACTCCATGTTATGGTTACTAAAGGAATTTTGTACTTCACCTATTACACCTAAACATATGGTTTGTTACCCATTAAATATTATTATTAGCTATCGTCGAACTTTATATTCATGCACCCTAAGTATAGGGAATGGAATTTTATTATATTCCCTATAATGTATACTCAGGGTATGCTTTTGTCATCTACTTGAAGGAACTCATTTAGCTATAGATAATGATCTAAAGTACTGGTATCAGTTGATATCTGATAATAAAGTTAAAAATCTAGATTTCTTAAAACAAGAATTTGATCTAAGAGAAACTTGCTGGTTAGAGGTTCAGACCTTTAGACAACATCTCATTAATAAAATAGATTTAATGTCTATAACAGTTAAAGAATCTATTCCAACACTGATTGATTACTTGATATTAAATTTACAACATAAAGTTTCTGATAAAGGTAAACTTTCATACATACATAAAATTATCAGACAAGAAACCTTTTGCAGTGTAGATTCATACTGGAATTATTTCACTTCTATTAATGGGGACCCACCAAATCAACAAGATAAACAATATATATTGGAATCTGCCTATAGAACTACGTCTTCCATTGTCTGGAGACTTTATACATGGAAATTTTTACATAGATCTTTTTAGGTTCATAGGTTCATAGGTTCATAGGTTTATACTAGGCTATCTGCCCTAAGGCATTTATAAGCCTAGCCCAAATTATTGTGGCTTACGCCACCCCTTATATGAAAAAATACTGTGCCCATTAGTTTGTTGTGCCTCTGTCCAGCAGTGACCCAGAGATGATTCCCGGGGTAAACCTACGATCTCCCATCCACAGGTCTAGATTTCTCTTGAACAGAGTCAGCGAGGTGCTCTGCCTCACATGGACCGGGATTTTATTCCACAGCATAGGGAGTCTCTGAGTGATAAAACCTCTGTCAGTCTCAAACCTCAGACCTTGGACACACTAGACTGCATGAAGTACCACTAAGCCACAGCAGATATATATTCATAACATTTTTAAATTCATTGAACGAAGGAGGTGGGTTTTATACACCTTTGATGATGAATAAAATAAATAATAAAGATAATCTATGTAAGAGATGTAATGTAGAAATTAATGCTGACTGGGCTCATATGTTTTATGACTGTATAAAATTGAAAGAATACTGGAAGTCAATTAATGAATTTTTGCAGGCTCTTTTTACAGATAATTTCATTATTTCTAAATCTCTTATATTATTCAACACACCTGGACCTCAAAGTGTTAAAAAGGTTAAGCTTCCCTTGTTATGGTCTATTCTAGCAGTGGCTAGGAAAATAATAACCAGAAATTGGATTTCAGATACACCTCCTTCGTTCAATGAATTTAAAAATGTTATGAATATAGTGTGCCATATGGAAATGAACACAATTAGGTCAAGAACAACTAGAAAAACATCTTATTATATTGTATGGGATAATTTACAAAATTTGTTAAAAAAATCCTAATTTCAATAGCATGGTATTTTGGTTTAATTAATTGATCTGATTGTAGTGGATGTCTTTGTAAATACTTTAGTTGTTTTGTTGAATGTTATAATCATATCTATTTTTAATTACTTGTATAAAATTGTTATGATATTTCTCTTGTATGTTAAAACAATAAACCTGTTTTGAAAAAAAAAAGAATGTAAATAAAGATTCCTGTGTGTTGGATGTTACAAATGAGCAGCATTTAACTGTTTCCATGGAGACTGACCTAAGCGAGTCTGTTGAAGTGCTGCAGATAACAAAACTGGTGTCAGGACAGCTTGCAGATGATGTTCTGTTAAAAATAATTGAGTAGGATGATCCAGTTCTACTGTTTCTTGGGGTGAGATGACAGATAACCTTTTCAGAAGTGGTGAGGATAGTAATGTGGAAAAGGAACCAGGTGATGTGGCAACAGATTAACAGAAAATTAACATTAACAGAAAATAAAAAATGAAAGCACCAACAAACTGACAAGGTATCTTATTTTGTTTTGTTGTAGCAGATAACACAGTAACTAAAATATATGCAGCAGTGATAGCAGGCAAAAAAGGAGAGCAGAAACAAACTGTAAGTAAAATTGTTTTAAAAAAAGAAGAGAAGAACAATTGTGACAATAACAAGAAATAATAATGTACTGGACAAATGTTATGTCTGGGACAATTTGGTAACTGTTCTGGGTTTTAAAGCTCAAGCAATTAAATCTGATACATGTTGTGACAGAGACTTCTTGTGAATTAACATTTGAAACTAATGGACTGATGATGAAATTTCTGAAATTGTGTAACAAAAAGGAGATTTATTCATGGAACAATTGCTAATTTTCTGGTAGTAACATAAACGTTAAAAAAAATGTTACTTTGCAGTTTAGAACTGATGAAATGGTAGAAGACAATGTTAAAATGCATGCAGGTCTGTGTGAAACTGTTAATAATATTGTGAAAGTTAGAGATGAGGGAAGCTTATGGAAAGGAGGGAGAAGGCTGGAAGCTGTTTTGAAATGTGATAAAAATATACACGGTAAAACACTTGCCACGTGATGTTTTTGTGGCAGGTCATAAAAGGATATTAAGATATGCTGGCCAGCCTAAATCATGTTTCTTTTGTTGGGACTTTTCTCATTTAATTAATGATTGTGACAAGGTACAATGTAACCAATATGGTGAAAAAGGGCATACAGGAAGAAGGTGTGTGCCTGAATGCAGGTTGTATAAAAAGAGACACTTTGGGTGGATTTACTGTTTCTAAATAATGAAAAAGACGGGGAAGGGAAGAAAACATACATAAGGAAGGACAACAAGAGGCCAAGAAGAGGGTGAAGTAGGTGAGTAAGAAACTACAGAAGAAGAAAAAAATTATGGAGGGAAACGTGAGGAGAGAGAGAGAGAGAGAGTGCAGGAAGAGCCATCAGGAGAAGAGATTGATACTAATATTTTTTTGAAGTTCAGGCCAATTAAATATCTGATTCTTAGGATCAAGGAATATTCAGCAGGGAAACGATTAGAAACAAGAAAACCAAAATTGAAAGGAATTTCTCCTAAATGTAAAATTAAGCGAAAACAACAACGTTTGAGTACTTTCAGTAAATCTGAACAGTATTATTAACACTGTAAGAGTGACGGGCATACAGGAATGGTGTGCTAAATGTGATGTGGATATTATTTGTTAGAGGATGCAAAATTCCTAACAAGTGAAGAAAGACTGCAAACAGAAAAATTGTGTGTGGGGAGAGGGAATCTAATATGGCTGTGTTGTGCAGAAAATAGTGGAAATACTAAATGTAACAGGTAAGGATGCAAAGATTTACTAAAGGCTTTATGTCCTGCATGGGTCCCCTTCAGATATTTATGGTATGATCCAGCTATTTTCATTAGGAGTTATATATAATTATTGACCATGGGATGGGCAAGGCCAATCTAAAAGCAAATGGGACAGTTTATTTCAAGCACAAAAGGGAAATTGTCTAGGCTTAAAATACCTGTATGGGCAGCTCACCTAGTACTTACAAACCGATGAGCTGTTGTGGGTCTGAGGTGGAGGGAACATGTTTATGGAATTATAGCATGATGTGGATGTGTAACCAGCAAAGTAAAAGAGAATCTGTTCCATCAAACATTAGACTATGTGGTTGTTAACATGAAAATTATAATTGCACAGGACTTTGTTATTTAATGCAGAAATTCAAAAAAAGGAAGGGAAAGATGCAAAAAATACACTAACTGATAACGTGATAAATTAACCATCTGGAACAAAAGGCAATAGACTTACAGAAGGTGGGCACTTGGATCTGCAATTGATTATTATGTGTTAGCAGAAGATTTGGGGGTCACAAATGGTGATACAGTTGTCACGGGTTTTTCATACCATTTAGCAATATGAATGGAGGTGATGGAAGAAAGAGTATATAGAAATAGTAAAGGGAAGGAAATAAAAAGAATAAATGAGAGATTATGGGATGGAATTGGAGAGTGAGAAGTATTGCAGTTATGGAAGGATCATATAACCATAAAGGGTTTCTATACAAACTGATCTGAATGGCGGATTGAATTTAAAAAGAAGTATATACAGTGTTTATTTTTTAATGACAGGATGATGTCAGAAAGGAAGAGAAAAGTGAAAGCATTACTGTTTAGGCACAAATATGGAGAAGGGGGGAGCTATCAGCATATTTAGGTAAAATAGTAAGGGAACATATCTGCATTATGATGGAAATTAAAAATGTAAAAGGAGGGGTAAAAAGAGCAGAAGCACAAAATATTGTGGTACAGCATGTTTAAAATATGTATATGAGCAAAAAGAAGGAAATAGGAGAGAAAGTAAAGCAAAAAAAAAATACAGAAAGAGTTAACGAAAAGTTTGAAAAAAATTATTATTAATGTAAATGTAGACTCAGTATCAGGCCCAGATGGTATCAGGTATCAGGTATGAAATGTATAAGAAATTAGTGGATTGACGGAAAGTATTTTGTAAATGTACTGAATGAATGGCTGAAGGAAGGGGTTGTTTATGAAAAGTTATGTAGTGAGCTGTTTAAATTTACAATACAAGATGGCGCTCCATCACACCAAATAACACCGATTCTAATGTTATGAGAGTAATATAGAGGGGACTGCAAGGAAGGATGAGGGATATTGTGGAAGAAAGTATATACAGTATAAAGGAGAAGGGATGTCAAGAGTTGTTACTGGTTTTGAGAGAAAATGTGGATACTGTTGTATCATGGGGAAGATATGAAGCTTATGTTCGGTGATATTAGTAAGGCATTTTATACAGGAGGACATGATGCTTTGTGGGTGGTTATGGAGAAGTATGGAGAAGAGGTGTGCTGTATATGAGCGAAGACAACAGGTAACTGGGGTTACTCAATCCAGTTGTTTACTCTGTTTCTTTAAACTTGTATATAGTATGAAAGTGGGTGAAGAAATAGAATGAAAAATTAATATCACAATGTTTGGTGCTTACGTATTATCGCAACCACATTTCAGAACTGGCATACTTTGTTGCAGTTCTCCGAAAACAGGTTTGTTAACCTTTAAAGGGGTGTGTATGCAAGTAAGTACTTATGTGTTCCTGATGGTTTGAGGTAGGGAGAGGAAAAACCTTCAAATTTTGTACTCATGGGGGGGGCGTGTGGTTTTATTTTGGTGAACTCCACAGTGCCACATTGTATCGGAAATCCTGCTTTGCTGATTACAGCATCAGCAAAGGGTGGTTGCTCAGAAATATTTTGTCTGAGTGCTCTGGGTCGGTACCCATCCAAGACAAAGGTGCCTGCAAGAAATACTGACTAAGGGGACACTGAATGCTCAGGGAATGATGTATTTTTCCCCAGTGGGACTCCTCGGCGGGGGGTGTTAAATGGTTATTCTGCCTCAGACGGATACTTCTGCAGCATCCACTTACAGTACTACCAACAGGTGCCCCACATGCTGAATGATTCACACACATGTCGCAAACTTAGCAATCCCCCCTCCCTTGCAGTGTGCAAACCTAAACATAATTTAAATGGAACGGGTTGCCTTTTGGTGAAGGTGCTGAGTTGTATTAGTGTGATGAGGAGTGAGAAGCAGCAGTCTTTCTTATAAGGCTGAAAAGGCCGTTACCAGGCAAGACAGATTCTCGCCTTGTTCATCTTCCAATGTAAACAAACAATCACAAACAATAGTTTCAGTACTCAAAAGAAATCGCTATGTTTCTGTGAACACTTTATACACTCCTTCTTAGCTTAGCAGACCTCATTTCACACAAACTTATCGATTTCTGCTTGTACTGAAAAGTGGTTGCGATAATACAGAAGTACCGAATGTTTAAATCTAAGTACAGCAAGGTCTGGGAAATAATGAGAAAAAATATGTAAATAAAGAAATTAAAAAGTATCAAGAAAAATTTAACACGGAAAATAAAAAAATTATGATACAGGGAAATATAGAAGGATGCTATATAACATTGTGATGAAACAATATTATTATGTAAATCCATGTGAAAATTTACAAGGGGATGTGATTAAAGCCATTAAAGTAAGGAAAAAGTATTGTACCAAGACAGTAGAGTTTCATGAGTGCCTATAGAGACAAGTAATAAATAAGTTACCAGTAAAAGGAAATACGTCATATAAAGAAAACAGAAAGAGTGTGTTTATTTTGTGGGGAGGAAGGGACAACAGAACATGGGTTTTTTGAAATGTAAAAGTGGTGAAACTCTGGAAAAAAAGTTGTGTGAAGAATTCTTTTGAGAATATTAATGACATAAACAATATAGATACGAATATGATTATGAATATCAAAAGAACAAGAAGGAATAATATGTGAGAAGAGTAGATAAGAATTCATTGTATGTAATATGGGTTATTTGGAGTGAAGGATTGAATGAAATTTTGTTTACTGGAAAATGGATGTTTGGCAGATGTATTGTGAAAACTTAGATTATGGTTATGGAAGAAGGACTGGGGGGTAAGTTATGAAAGAATAACAGTCAGGATGTTATAAGAAAAGTCATAAATAATAAAAAAATAAAAACGTGTGTATATGTGCCTGCAAATATGTTCATTTTGTAAATGTGTAATTAATGTGTGTGAACCAAACCAATATAAGAGCTATAAGCATGTAGCTAATCAGCACAGAACAATCCAAAGTAATAAAAACTAATACAAGTTTATTGTGAGCAATTTCACAATAACATCTACTGCTTCATCAGACAGTGAATACAAACATCCATTTCCTTTTTAAAGAATAAATCAACTAATCAAAATACTTTCATACTGTCACATGACATAATTTAAAATGTTATATAAAAATACAAATAATAATGATAGCTAAAAACATATATCACTCATCTCCGTCTAGATCTTGCCTTTAATATAGGTTTAATAAGTATTGTGTCATTTACTCCATTACCTCTATTCACCCTCATTCTAATAATCCACTTCATTTCACATGTTTCTATGGTATTCCTGATATCGCCCCCTCTTTCATTGGGGGTAAACAAAAGGAAATGGATGTTTGTAATCACTGTCTGATGAAGCAGTAGATGTTACTGTGAAAGCGCTCACAATAAACCTGCATTAGTTTTTATTACTTTAGATTGTTCTGTGCCAAAAGGAGCGTTCACCATAAGCATGGGAAATGTGATTCAGAGACATGTTCAACCACAATGAGGAAAGACTTCATAACTGGCTAATTTGCATGTATCCAGATTGTGCACTGATACTGATAGTGGTAAGCAGCAGTTTCCTACAGTAATCACAAGTGAGGGTGGACCATACGTCACGTTGGCACATGCATCCCCCTCATTTACTTTCCAGCACATGGACACATTCAAACACATGCGCACACACACACACACACACACACACACACACACACACACACACACACACACACACACACACACACACACTTTCATGGACAGACCCTCATTCCTCTCAATTGTCCCCGAGTTTGCAGAACACCTTAGATTTTACCTCTTATTTTTTCATTACCCCTCTTAAAGCATAAATGATTACAGTCAGTCAATAATGTTAGGCATTAGTTTTATTTATTTATTTTGAAATTGGTGACCAGGATAGTCCATCTGGGCAAAGAACCCCTTTTCAGCAGATTGCTGGTGAGAAAACCTTCACAAAATACAACAGTTCTACAAGATACATAAATGCACAAAGCACAGTGTAATACAAACACACTAAACAAGCACTATAGCTATTTGTTTAATAAATGGTGAACCATGAAAAGTAATGATAAACTGATGTCATTTAGAACTTCTAACAATTCTGCATGATGTCATTTAGAACTTCTAACAATTCTGCATAGGCATGATGGTAAAATGTCACATATCACCAATGTCATAAAAATTACTTGTGGTTAGTGCCTGGGAATAGGAAAAATTAATACAGAAAAGAGCCTAGGAAAGGGTGGTAATTGCCATGCAAAACTATTTGTGGATAGTGGTTGGGTATAAAGAGGGCATGTACAGGAGAATATAGGTAAGGACAGTAATTCTACTATGGATATTACCTTCAAAGATATCTATAGAAAGTGCAGTTGTGTAAATTCCACTTACCATAATAGTAAATATTTGAATAACTCACTGCTGCAGTAGCCTTTGGGCTATATGGGTTGTGTCCTGCCCAGAACATAATAATCAACCAGCTTCCAAAACTCTGTCTCTCTCCCACACTTCCACTCTTGACTGCTAAATGGACAGCCTTGTGCAGGAAAAATCAGCAATCAGAGTAGAAAATCTTCAGGGCTTTCTTGCCAAACAGTTAAGAAGTAGTGTACTCCTCCTGGACTATTCAAACAATAAATAACAAGCAATTCTATACTGCAATAAAATAATAAACAATCATAGGAGGATGGAAGTTGGGTGTGCCTACCTCTGCAGTGAGGAATTTGAATAGCTACTGCTATGAGTAAATGATACTTACTCAGATGTACTATGTTCATCATTCCCACTGCTACAGTAGCCTTTTGGCTATGTGGGTTGATTACAAAAGGCTATCCACCCTAGGAGGAAGAAGTATATGGATCTGGGAGCCCCTGGAGCACGATCCTATAAAAAACAGTTCCTAAATCAAGAAAAATAATCCAGTCTGTAATGCATTATGCATAGAGAACCAAGTAGTTGCATCTAGAATGGTTCTAGACCAGATCTTTCTTGGGAAAGTGTTTGACCAGCTGTGAGGCACCAGGCAGTATTTATAGCACTACAATGTGCCTTGACCTGATAGGAAATGTGCTTGTTTACAGAAATACCTCCTATTCTTTGTTCAAGAACGAGTGACACCTTGTTGTTCAACCTACATTTATATATTTCATACACAAGTCAATATGTTATATTCTCTACCTAATAAAGCTGTATCAGAATGGGTGTAACATACCTGAGTTAGGTTTGCTGTATACACATGTATCTTTAAAGATTATGACTCTGAGATATATAGTTTATTTTGATCTAGTCAGTTTTATTGTGTCTCATTCTATGTGCAATATTTTCTTCATGATATATTTTGCCCTGAAGATACCCTTCCCCACTTTATTTATGCCTGGTTGAAGTTGTGAAATGAGATTTATTTATCAGGCATGCAGCACCCCCTTTATGCTGCAGTGTCAGTAATTAATATACCTGGTGTGGGAATAGAACCCACAGTCTTCAGCACCAAACGTGAGTGCTCTATCTTTTGTACCACTGACACTGCAATGTTAACTGTTGTTGTTTTATAGTATACTTTTATGCCTCACAGTACCTCCTTTCAAAAAAA
>NC_056742.1:513517426-513537426 GCF_019279795.1 Protopterus annectens | reverse complement strand
TTGTGGCCTCTCCAGTTGTTGCAGCTGTTTAGTGAGGTACATGCCAAATGGGGCATTGTACTCAATGACTGGCCTAATGAGGGAAGAGTAGAGGGAGACAATGACCTCTTTCTTCCTGGATGCAAAACGCTTAGTAATGAGATGTGCCACATAGAACGGCTTTCTGACCACAGTGGCAATGTGGTGGTCAAAAGAGAGGTTGCTGTCAACCTGTGTTCCCAGAGCTCTTATAATGCCTTTTGTGTTCAGCGGACTACCATTGATGTGGTAATTCATGGGAAGTGAGTTTTTCCCAAAGGGGATGATGACACATTTGTTGGCATTGAGCTTAAGGCCATGGTTCTGAAACCAGTCAGTGAGGCCTTTCTGTAGGATGTCATCAACACTTGGGAAGTTAATAATAGCTCCCAACTTGCAATCGTCTGCAAACTTTGTCAGCCAGAGTCCCTTTGTGTTGGCCTGGACTTCAGAGAAGTAGATACCAAACAGGAGAGGACCCAGGGCCGAATCCTGTGGGACTCCACTCATGACTGGTTGGCAGTCTCTCTTGGAGTCAGCTACTTTCACACTGTGGGTTCTGCCTGTGAGCCAGTTTGCAACCCACCTAGTGATATAGGGGTTGATGCCTAGTTTAGTGAGTAATTCTATGATTGCTGAGTGGGGAATGGTATCAAAGGCCTTAGCCAGATCTAGGTAGGCTGTATAAACCACCTTGCCTTCATCCACAGCTCTGGTGACTGACTCAAAGAAGTTGACCAAGTTGAGCAGGCATGATCTACCCTTCAAAATTCCAACTATGTGGGATTCAGAGTTTGGAGATTCCCTATATCCTTGTTTATTAGGTCCATGATGATGCATTCCATAGCTTTGCACATCAGACTCGTCAGGCTAATGGGGCGATAGTTCCCAGGATCTAATGTCACTCCTCCTTTGTGGAGAGGTATGACTGTAGCAGTGTGCCATTCAGTAGGGACAAAGCCTGAGGTGAGGCTGTGATTGAACAGGACACACAGGTGAGGTGCCAGTTCACTCTGTAGTTCATGTAGAACACAGCCAGGGATATTTTCAGGTCCCATAGAAGCTGTATTCTTGGCTTTGGACAGTGATGTTTTAACCTGTGCAGCAGTAATACTGGGTGCCTGGCCATTTACTGGTATTGTGTCTGGTCCTTTGCAGGGGAGAGGGCTAAAGTTGGCACTAAATCTGTCAGCCAGTATATTGACAATATCTGTTGGCTCAGTACAGGAGGTACCATTCTGCAGTAACTCAGAGCATATCTGGGTATTACCGTGGAGATTCTTTACATAACTATAGAAGGTCTTGTTATTGTCTTTACTATCTGCTGTAATTCTGTTTTCATAGCTAGCTTTAGAGGATTTGATGAGGGATCTCAACTTTTTATTGAGGCTGTTAAGGGAGTTTTTCCAGTCTTGGGACTTCACCTTATTCCGCATCAGTTTCCTCCTTCTGTTGTAGAGTTTGTTTATGGCAGGAAACCACCAGATTGGCTTCCTTTTTTTAGCGGAGAACATCTTGTTTCTATTGGGTATGGTGAGATCCATGCATATGTGCACGTATACATACAGTGCATTGGTTTATGATTTGATGGTCATGCAACTATTCTCCCTTTGCATGGGTGCTGTGAAGTTAGCCACCTCTGTTTTTAGGAGCCCAGAGTTAGCTTTGGATAAGTTTTTCATGGTGGTTACCTTTGCAGGGGGGATAAGTTGGGAGGTATGTGGATTTCCAAGGTGATTAGTTTGTGGTCGGATCTAACCAGGGAGGAGTTGACTATTGGTGTAGAGCAATGATCACCCATGTTAGTAATGACCAGGTCAAGGATGTTGCTACCTCTAGTGGGGGTAAGAACAAGCTGGTCCAGGGCATTGGAATTAATGAATTCCAGGAAACATTGCGCAAGTGTATTGGTACATGAGTAGTTTTCCCAGTTAATGGAGGGGTAGTTAAAGTCATCCATTATGAGAGTGTTAGGTTGGACCCTAATATTATCCAGGGTGCATAGGAACATGGAGTGTGAGTCTTGGGACATGTTTGGGGACATATATCAGGCTAGGACCTTAATCGCTGTCTTATCCAATGTTAGCTGCAAGCAAGCAAAATCTGAGGGTAATGCTACTCAATGCTAGAAGTCTAAACCTCAAAATGCACTCACTCGAGGCACTCCTTAAAATGGAGAACATTGACATTTGTGCAGTGACAGAGACCTGGTTCAAAGCTCCAGAGAGCACCCCTACATTACCAGGCTGTAATTCATAACACACCTTTCGGCCACCAAACCCGGACCAAAACACTAAAGATAGAGGTGTGTCCATAGTCATTAAGGATATCCACACCTCCAAGCTAGTTGCTCAGCATAATGCATCCGAGATTATCCAAGTTCAACTAACTCTGGGCAAAACTGCAATCCAAATTGTAGCTTGCTACAGACCCCCCACCATGCCCCAGGATTCCCACTCCTCTTTTCTTGATACACTGAAAAATATTAAGGTACAACCCAACACTCTAATAATGGGTGATTTCAACTACCCTACTACTAGCTGGGAAAACTACTCATGTACCAACTCTTTTGCTCAATGTTTTCTGGAAATCATCAATTCCAATGCCTTGGATCAACTTATCCACACCCCCACCAGGGGCAGCAATATTCTAGACCTGGTCATCACCAACATGGGTGGCCGGTGTTCCACACCAGAGGTCAGCTCCTCTTTGATCAGATCCGACCACAAGATAATCACCCTAGATATCCACATCCTGCTCCCACCCCCCATTAGGAAAACAACCATAAAAAATTTCTCCAAACCAACTTCATGCTTCTTAAGACAAAAGTGGCAAACTTCACGATACCCATGCAGATGTACAATAGAGATACAACTGCTGAATCCTACACAAATGCACTTTATAAGCACTTACATGAGTGCATGGATCATGCTATTCCTATCAGAACCAAGATGCTATCCTCCAAAAAAAGGAAGCCAATCTGGTGGTCTTCTGCCATAAAGAAACTCTACAACAGAATAAAGAAACTGTTGCAAAAAAGAGTAAAACCCCATAATTGGAGGAACTCCCTGGTTAGCCTCGGTAAGAAGCTGAGATCCCTCTTAAAATCCTCCAAAGCTAGTTATGAAAACAAAATTGACACTGATTCTAAAGACAACCACAAAGCATTTTATAGTTATGTCAAGAATCTCAATGGCAACACTCAGATCTGCTCTGAGTTACAACACAATGACATTAAATATACAGAACCAACTGATATTGCCAACATCCTGGCAGATAGGTTCAGTGCTAACTTTACCCCCCCCCTCTCACCCCCTAAAGGGCCCATCTTTATACCGGAAGAATGCAAAGTTCCTGTAATCATGGCTGCACAGGTAAAAACCTCACTCTCCAAAGCCAAAAACACAGCATCCATGGGACCTGACAACATCCCAGGCTGCCTTCTACATGAACTACAGAATGAACTGGCACCCCACCTAAGTACCATTTTCAATTATAGCCTCACTTCAGGCTTTGTGCCCATTGAATGGCGCACCGTGACAGTTATCCCACTCCACAAAGGGAAGGCCACAACAGACCCCAGGAACTACCGCCCCTTTAGCCTGATGAGCCTAGTCTGCAAGGCCATGGAACGTATCATCATGGAACTCATAAACAAAGACATTGGAGATCTCCAAACTCTGGACCCCACACAGTTTGGGTTTGGAAAAGGCAGATCATGTCTCCTAAACCTGATAGACTTCTTTGAAGTAGTCACCAAAGCCATAGATAAGGGTAAGGTGGTTCACACAGCCAATCTAGATCTTGCCAAGGCGTTCGACACCATCCCCCACTCTGGAATTATAGATAAACTCACTAAACTAGGTATAAATCCCTATGTCACAAGATGGGTTGCCAACTGGCTTACTGACAGAACCCACACTGTGAAAGTAGCAGACTCCAAATCAGACTTCAGACCAGTGACAAGTGGAGTACCACAGGGTTCAGTCCTGGGTCCTCCCCTGTTTGGTATCTACTTCTCCGAAGTACAGGCTAACACAGAATGTCTTTGGCTAACTAAATTCACAGATGACTGCAAACTAGGAGCCATAATTGAAACTCCTAATGATGTGGACATCCTACAAAAAGGCCTCACTGAGACAGATGCCTGGTGTCAAAGACATGGCCTCAAGCTCAATAACAAAAAGTGCATTGTCATCCCCTTTGGTAAAAACTCTGTTCCCATAAACTACCACATAGGTGGTAGTCTACTTAACACCAAAAGTGTGATTAGAAACCTTGGGACACAGGTGGACAGTAGTCCCTCCTTTGATAATCACATCGCCACAGTGGTCAGGAAATCCTTCTACATGGCACGCCTCATCACTAAAGGTTTCTCATCCAGAAAAAAAGAGGTCATTGTTCCCCTCTACTCATCACTCATTAGACCCATTATAGAGTACAATGCCCCTTTTGGTATGTACCTCACAAGACATCTACAACAACTAGAAAGGCCACAAAAATACCTCACAAAGAGGATTACTGGCCTCAAACAGATGCCTTATGCAGACCATCTCAAAAAACTCCAGCTTTACTCCATCACATATCACCTACTCAGATGAGATCTCTGCCTAACATACAAAGTTATGTCAAACCCAGAGCTGTTGGATATGCTCCACTTAAAGAAATCCCAATCCCTCTGAGCTACACTCTCTAGGGACCTAAACCTTGTCACCACAATAAACAGAACATGCTGGAGGGATAGATTCCTGTTCCAGAGACTTCCCATACTCTGGAACAGACTACCTATCTATGTCAAACAGAGCTCCTCATTAGCACTCTTCAAGAAAAATCTTGATGACTGAATGGGTAATAGGAAATTCACCCCGGGGATCACTTCTGTGGTTCTGCTTGACAGCGGCACAGGAAAATAATTTTCTTGGATGGCAAAAGCCAGGGTACCTTTTTGGCTAGGCTTGTACAGGCCCTAGGGCCAATAGCCTAGTACCTACCTATGAACCTATGAACCTAAGTATCTCAGAAGTGTTATGTTGGACTACTAGTCTGGAGGTGTGTGCATCCTTTACGAATAAGAAAACACCACTACCTTTGGAGCTTCGGTCCATGTTCCAGGGCCAAAAGGTGTGGAATGAGTTATAGCCTGGTAGTGCAGGGGTGCTTTCTGCTGTCTTGTACCAGGTCTCTGTTATGGCACAAATGTCGATGTTCTCCATTTTAAGGAGTGCTTCAAGCGAGTGCATTTGGAGATTTAGACCTCTAGCATTGAGCAGCAAGACCCTCAGATTGCATTTGTTTGTAGCTGTTACAGTGGTAATTTGGTCTTTGGAGCACCATCTAAAAAGGGCACTACAGGGGTGGCAAGAGCCTTGGCCAGTATCCGGAAGCCCAGAGGTGACAGATGCAGGCCATCTCTGGGAAAGCATTGAGGCCTGTCAATCATGTCATTCCAGGCAGACAGATACTGGATCCCCTTAGAATGACACGTGAAACTTAGCCAATTGTTGAAATCAATCATTTTCTGCTTGTATTGTGGTATAATTCTGGGTGATGGTAGGATGCTGCTCAGGGCTAGGGTCATACCCGCCTGGGCTACATAATCAGAGAGGTCCTCCATGTCTCTTTTCATGTAGTCCAGGGAGGTACATCTCAGGTCATTCACACCCACATGTACAATGGCGGAGTCATATTTGTACCTCTTGTTGAGGGACCTGAGTGCATGAGTTATGTAGTGGATCCTGGCACCTGAAAGACAGCTGACTGTTACTTTCTCCTTATTCACCCTAGTGAATGGGACATCAGTGTTCCTCACTATTGAGTCACAATGACTAGTGTGCTGGGCATGCTGTTTTGCCTTAGTGGCTTTGGTTGAGTGGCACACTGTTTAGGAGAATTATGTGTCTCATGATTAGTGTTGTGTTGTAGTGGTTGAGAGCATTTCTGCCTTGGAGGTCTCTGCTGTTTGGGTAGATTTTTAATAAGAGCCTCCATGAAGTCCGGTGTGTGGTTTGTGTTTTTATGTGAAGGCAGTGCTGGTGTGTGTTCTGGAAGGTTATGTGTTCCATGTGGTGTGGTGCAAGTGTTGACCTTCTCCTGGTGTTGGCTTTAGAGTTTGTGGCTTCCAATGTGGATATATGAGTGCATCTCTCACAAGTCTGAGTGTTGGGAGGTAAGAGGAGAAGGTTGTCGGTGTACATGAGGCAGTTGCTACATTGCCTCAGGATGCCCAAGTTCACCAGGTTAATAGGAGAAAGTACAGGGAACTGACCATTAGACATGCATGGAGGGGTGGGCATTAATAATAAGTACTGGAGCAGTTTCCTTGTAGAACGTTTAGTTCTGGTAGCACTGTTGTGTGCTACAATAAATGCTACAAGAAGTCTAGTAAAGTGCTAGACTAATAAGCTAGTAAAAGTGCTGGAGAGGATAGAACTAGCAGATCTAAGGGAAAAATTGAAGAGCAGACTTTGGCACCACTCAAAAGCTTACAAACAGTCCTGGATACAGAAAATCTATATCTGGACTAGAGTAGTTACAGGAAAGGCGGGAAAAGTGCAAACATGGGCTTTTAAAGCAAAAAGTTGAAAGAGATGAAAAAACTGCCCAAATGGCCAATAAACTACAATTTCTGGGCCAGAATCCACTTGTCCTGTGGTAGATAGGCTACCTAGTGCTTACCACTCCCACTGATAAGCTAGAAGGCTTCTCTCCAACACAAAAAGTCTTGGAGGACTCAGAAGCTTACATACAGTCCCGGATACAGCAAATCTGTATCTGGACTAGGCTAGTTACAAGAAAGGTAGGAAGCAAGTTTATATTTTTTTTTACAGAAAAGCAGCTAAAATAGCACTAAAAACAATTCACATACAGTGCTATGTTCCCAGGCCCCTCCTCTCAAATTAGGCTTGACCCACTCTAATATAAAAAAAGTGAAACATCTTTTTCTCCTTACATTATAATGTATGTTTAAAAAGAACATTATTTTCATTACAAATCATTATATCATAATAATGTTTATATCTACATTTTACAGACATGTTCAGTATTGCCAACATAGAACCCATAGCAAGAATCACAGAAGGCAATATAGATACTCCTGTGGTATTACAGTCATAGGTATGGTCCAGTCTGAACTCATATTTAGAGCTCTCCAATTTCAAGCTCCAGCCCTCAAACATATATTTGCATTGCTAGCAAAAACCACACTTAACCATGTTTCTATTATTTTTTTTCAATGTACTATAACTGCTGCCTCTTTCAAATTTTTCCTTGAGGTGCAAATGTCTCTTGTACACAAACGTGGGCCATTACCTAAAACTTTACTAATACAAGGGATCACACTCAATCACTTTCCAGTTATTCTTAACTATCTGTCTAATGGCATTACTACCATTTCCATATTTAATAAACATTATGTTCATAATTGTTTGCCTCGGGTTTCTGTACCTCTCTGCTCTTCATGTGTTTACCTAATATCAGGAAAAAATTCTCATTACATATATTTCACTTTTCATTTCATTTAACTCACTCACTCCAACAGAGCTCAGGAAGTTTGCACTGTAACTTCCAATGGACGGAGCCTAAGCTTTTTGACAGAATCAAATTATGTCCTCACATTTCAAACAATGTTCGTTTCTCTGGAACCGTAGGGGTTATGGATGAAGTATAAATGGAAAACCCTTCAGCACAAATTATTTTTATAGTGGTAGTATTCTTTAGGTTCTAGGTCTTAAACTGAATTTTATGTCAGTAAACACAGTAACTACATTTGTAATATTTTGTAAACAACTTACAATATCTCAGTAACCACTCAAGTTACTCACATACAATCAGCAACATTTTATTCATCTACCTGAGAGCTTTTATATGACACTAGGAAGGTCTGTCTATTTTACTTGGTTGTTGAGATATTTAGAAAAATGTGAAAGTTATAACTATATAAATTAATATCATATACATAACAGTTAATATCTATTTACCTGCACTAGCAAATATCAAATATTAATGCAGTTCTGTTTGTCATTGTGTAAGCTTTAAGATGAAATCTTTTAAAACCTTGTACATAGCATGGTTTTGGAATTATTGATGCAAATATGAACAGGCAATATTTGATGCCTAGAGGCATCAGTAGGAGTTAACTGAAGATGCACCTGGAAGCATCACTTGGATGTAATAAGTTAACAATTTACTTCGGGTAGTGTCTGCTAATAAATATATCCATCAGTTTGTTTATCTCCAACACAAATTGCTCATCTTGATAGACTATCATGGAAATATGCACCATCTGACCTTTTAGAAGGCTCTTTTTCTAAAAAAAAGTATGGTTACTAACAAAATGTAGAAAAGCTTTTGAAAATGTGGGCTTTCTCTATAGTCTAGAATTAAATTTTTGATGCTGAAAATCTTTTACCAATGTTACATACAAATAATACATGACCACCTTAGAATAACTAAAACGAAATCTCAGGAAGTCAGTAGCTGAGTTTAAATATGTTATAAAATACTCTAACTGGGACACACTGTCTTTCCAAATGACAAATGTGTCATCCAAGAAGCTCAGAATTGTGACTATATGGCACAAATGCTCAGATCTAAGCACCTGATGTTGCCTCCAGTACCACAGTACTAAACTGCCATACAAAGGTGCACACACTGCCCCCTATTCCAATGCCCATCATCTGCTTGTAATATTCCCCTCAATATAGAGGAAATTGTTAAAAAGCACCATTTCTATTAATTCAACTAATATATTAACGTCACTGTTTTGCAAGGTGTCACTTTTAAGGCAAGCCACCCTAAAGCGAAGTATACTTACATTGTGTGGTATGCATGAAACCAAGTAAATGACATCAGCAGTGACTAAAAGGCATTCATCATGGTATGGACTTAAAAAAATCCCATGAATTTCTTAAAATGTAAGGGTGCCTTTTAAGAAAATGTTTTAAGGTGCCATTAATGTATGGTGCATGTTTGCAGCAGTTTGCATTATCACCAACCAGCAAGAGGTACTCTGGTTCAATTCTCAGCTGGGGTGCCTTCTGTGTGGAGTCTGCATGCCCTCCATGTTTTTGTGTGGATTTCCACTGAGTGCTGCATTTTCCTCCCACGTTACAAAGACATGCATCTGGAGTATTTCTTCTTGGGCCACTGCTGAAAATTGGCTTGTTGCAAGTCGGAATTTTCCGGTAAATAAACAAAGCTAAAGGATGAGTTTTGGATCCATCTGCTGCTACAATAGGCTGCATAGGTAGGTCACCAATACTTTTGTGGATATCGGGTTACCAAATAATGCTGGAATTATAGAATAATCAACTTTTAACAACATATACTGACTAAACTCATTCTCATCGTGATCAAATAGATCCTTCAAATATAGATCAATTTTATATTAAGAAATATTTATCTCATTTCTCAAAACTCTTGTATACTGTAACTCATTACTGTGTATATT
Source organism: Protopterus annectens (assembly GCF_019279795.1). Classification (NCBI taxonomy): domain Eukaryota; kingdom Metazoa; phylum Chordata; order Ceratodontiformes; family Protopteridae; genus Protopterus; species Protopterus annectens. The sequence goes on along the minus strand of NC_056742.1, from coordinate 513,527,960 downwards.
ATACATTCTGGCTATGTAATCTATATTGTCCATTAAAGCCACACAACCACCAGGGTTGGGAGGGTGGTCTAATGGTTAAGGTGCTTGCCTTGCAAGCACAAGGTGCAAGGTTTGAGTCTCACAAGGGATAACTGGCAAGGCTTAAAATGGCTCACAAGGGCAGTTAGCTTAGTACTAACCTATGAACCCTTATTGGGCATCATTATTTGAACTTCATGCTGTTTTGTTAGTTCATTCATTAAATAAGACTCACCGTTATTCAGATTAGCCCCTCCAGTAAATCATTGCTTCAGCACCCATTTCCTCAAATCTTTCTCACAGAATTTTTCAAACCAATGGAGCATTGAATGCTACTAAAATTACTCTCCTTGCGAATATTACTGGGTTTGTTATGAAACAAAATCTTTAAATTCAATTTTCTTACATCAAACTTAAGATCCACCAACATATCTGCTGTGTCCATGCTGAATTTGGGGACAAACTGAAACTCTTACTAAACAAGTTAAAATGTCTTCCATCTATGTTCAATTGGCTATAGTTAAAGATCTTAAAACCATGGTGTTTGTACACAATGGAAACAGGCTCAGTTTTGGTAATGGTAATATGTAATTAAAACTCACAGTAGTTCGGTTTCAATTAAGGCTGTCTTCCTAATATAAAAAACGTTTCACCAACACCACGTCCAGAAACTCCAAAGTAACATCAAAATAATTCTTTATTGAGTGACAAAAACAAGTGGACTGAGCGCTTTCATCTCCATACTGGAGACCTCATCAGAATCAAATAACAGCACTCACAACATTCCTTATATACACCACTGAATAAAACAATCAAACAATTAACCAATAAAACAATTATACATTATATAATAATAATCATACTAAGCCTAATAAATGGCTGGCCATCATAAGTTGAACTAGAATAGAACTTCCATCTATACTTTATAGAAAATATGTAAAAAAGAAGGATTTGTGCTACATCATAGTTGTATGAATTATTGTAGTTAAAAACACACACGTTGCGTGTGAGAATCCATACAAAAGGTGTGTAAAAAATTGCATATTAATGAATACATGTAAGTATAAAAAATGAATGTATGTTTCCAGGACATATAGTGAATATGTAAAAAAAAAAACACTATCTCTTGTTTTCCCGCCTCACTGAACTAGAATAGTCCAGTTTCAGAGTTGCTGATCCCTGGACTTTGTTTTTAGTTCCTGATATTGAATCACTGCCATATTTGGAAGGAGGGAAGTTTCTTTGCTAACCAGTGGGAGTGGGTAGCACTGAGCGGCCTTTTTGTCTGATCTGGTAAGGTTTCAGCCAGTAACTAGTAGCCCATTGGTCGTTTTGGGCCAATTCGTAGCTCTTTTCAGCCCCCTGTTATAAAACGCGCTATACGCGCGTTAGCGCGACTTAGCGCGGAGTTGCCACTGTTGCACACTAGGGCAGCGCCGGTTAAGCAGGTTTAAACTATTCAGGCTACCTAAAGTCCACTCTTCAAATTTTCCCTTAAAACTACCTTCCTCGAACTATACTACTGATCTAATCAGCGTATCCTATAACTAAAAAGATCATCTCTACTTGACTCCAAGTAGACTATTCTCTATCTGTTAAACCTAGCACTTGCTCCTACAGTACTTATTACCTTGATACGGCACTCTTGTCATAGATAGTACCCCAAAAGGCAAACCCCTTTCTCGGTCACCCACATCCCCGGAATCTTTTAAAGTTTTTGTCTATTCCTTCTAGCATGTCGAGGGATCAGTTGCTAGTGTCCTCTCCTGCTCAGCTGGTGAACCTGGGAATATTGAGGCAATGTTACAATTGCCTCATGTACACAGACAACCCTCTCCTCCTCCCACAAAACACAAATACATGCGAGAGATGCAACTATACGGCCAAACTGGAGGCTGAGCTCTCTCAACATAGGACTGGCAAGACCAGTCAGGAGGAGAAGGTTACCACACACACTATAGACCCAGTCTCACATAGTACCATCACAACCTCAAATCATACACATAAACACACAAAGACATACTCGGAGGCTCTGATCAAAAATCTACCAAAACAGCAGAGGCCACCAAAGCAGACACCCAAACAACCACCACCTCAGAACGCAACACCTGCAACACATAGACCTCACAGTCAGAGTGTCAAACAGTCACAGCCCTTAAGGCCAAACACAATGCCAGACACACTAGTCATTGGTGACTCCATAGTCAGACACACTGACGTCCCGCCACCAGACTGAGTAAGGAGAAGGTCACAGTAAGCTGCCTGTCGGGCGCTAGAATCCGCCACATAACGCAAGCACTCAGGTCTCTCAACAGCAGGTACAAATACGACTCAGTCATTGTCCACGCTGGTGTAAACGACCTGAGACGTACCTCCTTGGACTACATGAAAAGAGACATTGAGGAGCTCTCTGATTATGTAGCCCAGGCAGGTATGACCCTGACCTTGAGCAGTATCCTACCTTCACCAAGAATGATGCCACAATACAGAGATAAGATGATCAGCTTTAACAATTGGCTTAAACACTGGTGTCATTCAAAGGGGATCCAGTGTCTGTCTGCCTGGGATGACATGCTGGACAAGCCACGCTGCTTCGCAAGGGACGGCTTGCACCTGTCACCCCTGGGATTCCCGATATTGGCAAAGACTCTTGCCACCCCCATAGTGCCTTTTTAGGCAAGGCTCAAATTCTAAACCTACCACCCTAGAACACAAAAAAGGAAAAATACTAAGGGTAATGCTGCTCAATGCCAGAAGTCTAAATCTCAAAATGCATGCACTCGAGGCCCTTCTCAGTATGGAGAACATCGATGTCTGTGCTGTGACAGAAACCTGGTTCAAGGCTCCTGAGAGCACCCCAGCACTATCAGGTTTTACCTCATATCATGCATTCCGCCCCCAAAATCCGGACAATACCAAGAAAGGGGGTATCCATATTCATCAAGGACACCCACACCTCAAGACTGGTGGCAACGCACGATGCATCGGAGACCATCCAGGTGCAATTAACCATAGGCAAGACTGCTCTGCAAATTGTAGCATGTTACAGGCCACCCTCACAAACTCAGGAACCTCACATGGCCTTCCTGAAAACACTAGAGGGGATAAATGTATCACCAAACACCATCATACTAGATGACTTCAATTACCCCAATATAGACTGGGAACACTACTCAAGCCCAAATACCCTAGCCCAAAAGTTCCTGGAATTCATAAACTCAAATGCCATGGAACAACTAGTCACCATCCCCACAAGAGGAGATAACATACTTGATCTCATCATCACAAACATGGGAGCACAATGTTCAACACCGGAAGTATACCCCTCACTGGTGAGATCAGATCACAAACTAATCTCGCTGGAGGTCCTCATCCCACCCCCACCCGAAATAAAAAAGACCACAGTAAAGAACTTCTCAAAAGCCGACTTCACACTTCTAAAGACTAGTGTGGTCTCCTTTAAGGCCCCCGAGCCGGTGGAAAACAGTACTCAAGCCGCTGAATCACTTACAAATGCCTTCTACCAGCACCTGCAGGTCTGCATGGATAAGGCAATCCCAAGCAAAACAAAGACTCTTTGTACCAATGGCAAGCGTCCAGTCTGGTGGACCCCAGCCATAAACAAACTCTACAACAAAAGGAGGAAGCTACTACAAGATAGAGCAAAATCCTTAAAAGGTAAGACACCCTTGATCACTATAAGTAAAAATCTAAGAGCTCTCATAAAATCATCCAAAGCAAATTTTGAGAGAAAAATAGCTAAAGACTCAAAAGACAATCATAAGGCCTTCTTTAGCTATGTTAGAAACCTGGGAGGAAACTCCCAGATATGCTCAGAACTAGTTCAGAATGATGTGAAGATTACTGATCCTACAGACATTGCCAACATACTGGCTGACAGGTTCAGTGCAAACTTCTCCCTCCCCAAAAGGAGAGATATCTATACCAAACGATTGCAGCCCCCCAAACATCTCCAACACCCAAGTGAGAACTGCTCTCTCCAAAGCAAAAAACATAGCATCCATGGGACCTGATGGTGTCCCCGGCTGTGTGCTCCACGAACTCAATGAGGAATTAAACCCACAGCTAGGACAGCTGTTTAATCAAAGTCTTACCTCTGGATACGCACTCCAGGAGTGGCGCACTGCAACTGTGGTCCCACTTCACAAAGGCGGTGCCTCCACCGACCCTGGAAATTACCGCCCATTAGCTTGACAAGCCTTATCTGCAAAGCCATGGAGAGGATCATAATGGACCTCATAAATAAAGACATAGGGAATTTGCAGACTTTGGATCCAACCCAGTTTGGCTTTGTCAAAGGCAGATCATGCCTTTTAAACTTGGTTGACTTTTTCAAACAGTCACCAAAGCCATTGATGAGGGAAAGGCAGTCCATACAGCCTACCTCGATCTGGCGAAGGCCTTCGATACAATACCCCACTGGTATCATTGAAAACTCATCAGCTTGAATGTTAACCCATACATCACAAGATGGGTTGCAAACTGGCTGAGTGACAGAACCCACAGGGTCAGAGTTGCTGGCGCCATGTCAGACTCAAAGCCTGTCACAAGTGGTGTCCCACAGGGCTCAGTCCTGGGCCCACTCTTGTTTGGCATCTACTTTTCCGAAGTACAAGCAAACACAGGAGGGTTATGGCTGACAAAGTTTGCAGATGACTGCAAACTGGGCGCCATAGTAGAAAATACATCTGACACAGATATCCTTCAGAAGGGTCTCACAGAAACGGATAACTGGTGCCAGAGCCACGGCCTAAAGTTAAATGCCAAAAAATGCATAGTCATACCCTTCGGGAAAAACAAGGTTACCCCTAGCTACCAAATAGGTGGCAATCCACTGAGCACAGAAGAAGTTATCAGGGACCTGGGGACCCAGGTTGATAGTAGTCTGTCATTCGACACCCATGTAGCTAAAGTAGTTAGGAAGACCTTCTACATTGCCCACCTTATCATGAAGGGATTCTCATCTAGATCAAGGGAGGTCATAGTCTCCCTTTACTCATCACTCATCAGACCAATGATTGAGTACAATGCCCCATTCGAATGTATCTGACCCGACACTTGCAGCAGCTGGAGAGGCCACAAAGTTCCTCACCAAAAGGATAAAGGGTCTCAAAAATCTGTCCTATGCTGCCCGACTGAAAGAACTCCAGCTCTACTCAGTCGCCACAGCTTGCTCAGAGGTGACCTTTGCCTAACATACAAGGCCATGTCAAACCCAGATTTGATGAATATGCTTCACCTCAAAAATCTAGATCCATCAGAGCCACAAGGGCGGAGACTTAAACCTCGACACGGCTATTAATAGGACGTGCTGGAGGGATAGATTCATCACCCAAAGACTCCCTATGCTGTGGAACAAAATCCCGGTATATGTGAGGCAGAGCACTCGCTGGCCTTGTTCAAGAGAAATCTTGACCAATGGATGGGCGATCGCAGATATACCCCAGGGATTACCTCAGTGTCACTGCTCGACAGAGGCACAGCAAAATAATGGGTATAGTTCCCCATACTAAAGGGGTGGCGTAAGCCACAAAACGATGGGCTAGGCTTGTAAATGCCCTCGGGCAGATAGCCTAGTATGAACCTATGAACCTATGAACCTATAAATGTGTGAAATATAATATAATATATATGTATAAAATGCAATACAATTTGTTTAAAATGTATATAAATGTAGATATAAATATACGTATAAATACCCTCAGGGTTATGAAAACTTTCATTTGAGACAACCATGTGTTGTAAGTAGGACAAAAGGAAAAAGTGAAAAAATGAATGGCGATAAAAACAAAGAGGAAAAATATATAATATAAATATATATAAATAAATATATATATATGTGGAAAAATGTGTATGGGGTATGTATATGTAACAAAATCAACAACTGAGTATGATCACACAAAGTTAATATTATCAAACAAAAAAATGTTTAAAATGTATAAATTAAAATGTATGTTTTTTAGGGTCATTAGATAATAATTTAAGGGCTGGTACAATAGATATGTGATCATTCAAGCCCTTACCACTACAGGCATCTTTGTGTTGGTGAAACGTTTTTTATATTAGGAAGACAGCCTTTATTGAAACCGAACTACCGTGAGTTTTAATTGTTAGTGCATTTGTACTTGTAATGGTAATATGTGCTGCTCAAGGCTAGGTTCAAACCAACCTCAGACACATATTCAGAGAGATCTATAATGTGTGTCTTCATAAAGTCTAGGGCTCAGGTCATTTACACCTACATGGACTATGATGGAATCATACTGGTACCTGTGGTGTAATGACTTGAGTGCATGCATAATTTGGCAGATCCTGGCTCCAGATTGGCAACTAACTATTATCCCCTTGTTCGGCATGGTTAGAGGGGCATCAGTATGTCTTACAATGGAGTCCCCAAGTTTAGAATCCTGGGAATTGTGTTTGCTTGCCATAGGGACTTAGTATTTTGGGCTCCACTGATTGAGGCTGTATGTATGTCATTTGGTGTTACTTTTGTTGAATGCTTTTGGTTTTGATGCGGATAATCTTTGCTGATCGGCGTTGTGAGGTATTTTTTGTTTAGGAAGATTGCATTTAAGTGCCTCAGCATATGTTAGTCTAAATGTGTGTTATGTGTTATGTGTGTGTGTGTTATGTGCTATATATGGGAGTGCTGTGCGTATGGTTTTGACAAACTGATGTGTACTTTTACGTGTGAGTTTGGCCTCCAATGACATTGTGTATGCACACCTCTCACATACTGTATCTGTTACTTTAAGGATTAAGTGGTTGTCAGTAAACATGAGAAAAAATAGCTACATTGTCTCAAGATACCCATATCTGCCAGGCTGGCTGCTGCGAAATTAGGAAATTGCATATCTATGTTGTCTGGTCCCCTAAGTGGTTAGCTGCAGGAGTGTGGCATATAGGAGTTAACAGAAGGCTCATTCACTCCAATGGTGCTCAGGAAGTTTGCACTGTAACTTCCAACGAATGTTCATATCTCTGGAACCATAGGGGTTATGAAAGAAGTGTAAATAGCAAACTCTTCAGCACAAACTATTTTTATTGTAGTAGTATTCTTTAGGTTCTAGGTCTTAAACTTGAAATTTATAAGTCACAGTAAACACAGTAACTATTACATTTGTAATATTTTGTAAACAACTTGCAATATCCCAGCAACCACTCAAGTTATGCACATACTGTCAGCAACATTTTATTCATCTGGCTGAGAGCTTTTACTGTATGTGAGGCTGAGTTCTGCCCATGTTACTTGGTTGTTGAGATATTTAGAAAAATATGAAATTGTTATCTATATAAATTACTATTGTGAAAGCAACAGACTAGGCTATAAAATACTAAATTTAACAGTATTGCCAATGTATGTGGAACTTGCTGTTCTGAGCTTGTCACTGTGGCACCACTTTATGGTTAGTTGTATGGGGAAAATGTGCTTCTAGATGTTTGTATCTGTACAGCCTCCTGCAAATATGCCATATTTATACCAGCACTGGAAATACAGAAAGCTGACTACTGAGCCCTCCGGTCAGTAAAATGACTACAATTACAGCCTTTTTATGTGTTTCCCAGCTCAGATAGACCAGAAAACCATCTACTGCCATTAGATGAATAATCCCAGTCCTCCTAAGGTTAAAGCATAGTAAAAGAATGTCTGAATGAAATGCTACGACAAACAAACTTAAACTTAAGAAAATGCAATAAGTAATTCAAGACAACAGCAGTGTACTTTAAACAGCTTACAAGACTGTGATTAGTCAGTATTTCACTTTGTAGAAATGAGCCAAGAGCTGCTCAGTTGTGCAGAACTTATAAAGGCAGTAAAACAAGGTAAGCTGATTAATAAGCCCTCCAACCAAGAAAACAACCAGTTATAGATCCCTCTCCATTGGTCACGATGCACATGAAGCCTACTTGACAAACTGGAGACAATACAAATTTTACCAAACACTCTAGTTATAGGGGATTTCAATTATCCTACCATCAACTTGGAAACATACCTTAGCCCCAACTCACTATCACAAAAGTTCCTTGACTTTGTCAATTCAAATGTCCTGGAACAACTTGTTCATACCCCAACAAGAGAAACAAACATTCCAGATCTGATCCTTACTAACATGACAAACAGATGCACTGCCACAACTGTCGGACACTCAGTTAAATCTAACCACAAAACATACACCTTTGAGCTGGCACTAACACCAGAATTCACAAAAGGTGAAATCAGACTAAAAAACTTCACCAAGGCAAACTATGCCCTCCTAAGCAAAGGTATAAATGCATTCCAAGCTCCATCCCAAGCTGCAAGTGGTAACTGTGTTGCAGCTTACACTAAAGGCCTGTACGATCACTTATATAAGTATATAAACTCAGCTGTACCAGGAAGAATCAAAGTCAGAGCCCCAAGAAAGACAAGCTGCCATGATGGACATCCAGCATCAATAAACTTTACAATAAATGCAAAAAGTTGCTGTCCAAGAAAATAAAGGCAAGGCCCCAACAATGGAAAAGCACTCTCCTCAGCCTCAACAGGCAAACAAGACAACTTGTCAAATCCTCTAAGGGCTCCTTTGGGAGAAACTTAGCAAGTACAGCCAAGGATAACCATAAGGTATTTTACAGCTACATTCATAGCCTAAAGGTAGGACCCAAGCATGTGCAAAACTAGTGACCAATGGTATCACACACACATGATATAGCAAACCTGCTAGCGGATAGGTATGGTGAAAATTTCACTTCCTTATTGCCTCCTAACTTATCACAAACCTTGCCACAAACACTCTCCCCACCCTACATATCTGAAGAGCAGGCTCCTCAAAATCTTGTCCAAGGCAAAATACACAGCCTCTATAGGACCAGACAACATCCCAGGCTGTCTTCTAAGGCTAAAACATGAAGTAGCATCACCATTAAGTACCCTTTTCAATCACAGCCTAACCACAGGCTTTGTTCCTAAAGAATGGAGAACACCAACAGTTATCTCCAGCCACAGAGGTGGCCTAGCAACAGACCCAGGGAATTATAGACCCATAAGCCTCACCAGCCTCATCTGTAAGACCATGGAACATATCATCATGGACCTCATGAATAAATACATAGACAACCTCAAATCACTGGATCCTACCCAATTCAGCCTTGTCAAGGGTAGATCCTGCCTGTTAAATCTGGTGGACTTCTTTGAAAATGCGCCAAGGTCATTGATGAGGGCATGTCTGTGCACACATACCTCAACTTGGCAAAGGTGTTTGACACAATCCCACATTCAGGCATTACCAATAAACTAATAACACTGAATTTTAACCCCATCATTGTAAGATGGGTTGTTAACTGACTCATAAACGAGACATCCACTATCAAAGTGGGTAACTCCACATCATCCAGCAGTCCTGTTACCAGTGAAGTGCCACAGTGGTCAGTGCTGGGCCTCTTACTGTTTGGTATATACTTTTCAGAAGTTCAGGTCAAAACTAAGAGGTTGTGGCTGACCAATTTTGCAGACAACTGCAAACTAGGTGCAATCCCTGAATCCCCAAATGATGTCAGCATACTCCATGAGGGTTTCACACAGACCAGTGACTAGTGTATAAGTCATGATTTCAAACTGAATGCAAAGAAATGCATCATCATTCCTTTTGATACAAGCAATGTCCCTTCACACTATCAAATCAACAAAAATAACCTAAGTACCCACGAAGTGGTAAAGGACCTAGATCTCAAGTTGCCTGCAACCTTAACTTCGACCACCATGTGTCTACTGTAGTAAGGAAGCCTTTCTATGTAGCACACTTGATTAATAAAGGCATCACCTCAAGAGCAAAGGAGGTTATAACCCCTCTATACTCAGCATTAATCTGGCACATAATTGAGTACAATGCCCCATTCAGCATGTACCATACAAAGCACCTGCAGCAACTGGGGAAACCTGAAAGGCTTCTGACAAAGATGATCAAGGCGTTCCAGCATGTGTTTTGCACAGACCAACTAAAGTCTCTGTCACTATACTTCATGTCATATAGACTTCTTAGGGGAAACTTATGCCTGGCCTACAGAGCAATCCAAGACCCAAACATAATCAACTTGCTGCATATCAGTAAATCAAATGGGACTAGTGGTACCTGTTCCAGGGCTCTAAATATGGCCTGTGACTTAAATAGGACATGCTAGAGGGAGGAGTTTTTAAAACTTAATTTACATTAAGGATGGGCAGATTAAAAATAATTAAGTTTAAAAAGCAGATGAAGGAATGGAAGAGTGGGAAAAATAACCAGCAGGGAGTTGCCAACTCAACTTATAGTTTTTACAGGACATGAGTTTTATCAGAAAGGACAAGTCCACAGATATGCTCTGTGTATTTAGGGACCACTCAAGAAACAAATTAAGTAATGAAAAAAAAGCATGTGAAATGTGCAGCCTGGGTAATTTAAGTATCTATCTACCACATAGAACAAAACACCAGGCCAAGCAGATTTTTCAAAACAAAAAAAAAATGGAACAGGTA